>NW_020312039.1:22500-80000 GCF_002999335.1 Cyclospora cayetanensis | reverse complement strand
ACTGTTTGTATGGAGACTGACTGTTCCTTCAAAGTCTGCCCTTTGCCCTTTCGGTGGCTTGCTTGCCGATGCCGTGATGCCTCGTCCTGCTGCTGCCGCTGCTGCTGCTGCTGCGGGCAGCCGCAGCAGCGAAAGCTTGCTGATGCTGATGCTGCTGCCGCAGCAAAGGCGCCGCTTCTGCACTGTAGCGAAGGCAGTGAGTGTGTTTCATGAAAGAGAAGACGACCCCCCGTGCAGGCGGGGCTGTCTCTGACGCTGCTCTGGTTGTGGCGCTGTGCTCCGTCAACAGCAACTCTCTCTATAAGAGCAGCAGGCAGATCATAGGTGCTCATGATTTACGCTGCAGCATTTGGGGTGTATGGCGAGGTGGCCCCTGTTTAAACACCCAGCTACCCCTGATGCCCGAGAGCGTGCGAGCACTGCCGACAGCAGCGGCAGCCGCAGCAGCAGTTGATGGAAATATAGCCGCCAATTTTTGTTGTATTTTTCACGATCTTTCCCTCAGTGTTGCTTTTTAGAGTTTTTGTCTGCTAGGGTAGGGAGACTCCGCTGGCTTGGCCACTGAACCGTGTGCCCTATACGCAACCCCAAGGGATAGCTCCCCAGTTGTCTCCGGAGGCCCTTAATCCGAAACACTGAAGTACAATGCATCTGGGAGTATTGGGGTGATCCTCGTTTGCACTGGATTTCGTTTGCTTTGTAAATACTGAAGGCTGAGCCTTGAACGGCCCCCTGCTTGCATCGGGTCGCTTGCCTATGACGGATCCGCTGGCAGCACGGAGCGATGCTTCGAGAATAGGAAGGAGCCTTGGATATCAAGGCAACACAGAAGTTCGAATCTCAGTAGCAACTAGAAGAAACGAAGATACAATGATCGAGAAGCAGATAAAAGATGGTAGCATACATACAAGGAGCCACTGAGACATGTGTTGAGGGAGGACAGAGCAGGGAGAGACACGCACAGTGTATGCACGCTTCCTTCTGGCTTTGCATAGGGAAGTATTGGTGAGCGACCCTCCAAAAGAGAAGTATGCATGACCTGACTTTCAGGGGCCGTTTTGGCAAACATATAATCCATGCTCCAGCGAGTCCTCCAGTGCAAAGTCATGGAAAGAGTACGCACCCGCTGCGCAGTAGACAGGGCAAATGCGGGAGCAGCTAATACAGCATCCTCGGAGCAGTGCCCGATAGAGAGCGCTTGCGACTACGAGATGGATGCACAGGGGCACAATGTTCCGCCACACCAGCGGCTGGATGTCGCAGGGGCAGCTGCACGTAATCCAGCGAGCATCATGCAACTTACATGCGTGCTCCGGCGCCGCTTCTGCACATGAAGCCTTACGCCACTGGGCAGACGGGTAGAGAGAGAGAGCTAGCATATATTAGCGGAGGCTTTTATGGTCACTCAGGCCTCAAGCGATCTTGCAGTTACTCGTGGGGACTCTGCATGCATAGGGTGCCATGCGCATCAACACCTTACAGCATTTTAAACGGCGCGGCTGTAGGTGCTGGCGACTGCTGTCGCTGCAGGCTCCTCGATCGAGTGTAGATACGCGTGGCATCTAGGCCTTGAAAAGTGTTAGTTCTGTCCCGATCATGAAGTTTGGGGTGTCGGCACCCCACAATATCTAAATCATATGACACGTAGGTTTAGCTGTACGATACGCGCTACCCTTCCCTGTGATGTGCATCGCTCAACTGCACTGCAAAGCTGCGTAAACAGTAGTGAGGAGGCTATAGAGGCTCGCGTATGCGGTTCCCTGGAGCACAAAAAGGGGTTCCTGCCCCGCAGCTCGGCTTTTGCCGCAGTTGCGAGTAAAAGGCTTCTGCAAGCACTTAACTGGCCAAGGACGGGGGGGGGGGGGGCCTCGAATGATCTATCCCTAACAGGGAGGCAGTTCTTTAAACTGGTGGCGTACCACCCTCCCTAGTACTGCGTAATGCATGCTTCCATGAGAGAATAAATTGCGTTGGCTGCGTAACTAGCCATGCAACCGCACGATTTGTCGCCCTTTAGAAAACTTACACCGGCGAAGGGCTTAGCTCGTAGAAGAAACTTCGGTCAGGGGAAGCCACCTCAAGAGGCCTCTGTCTTAGCGACCTCGCTACGAAATCTGCAGCTACGTAGCCGCCTAGAGATCCAGCTACCAAACCTGCAGCAGAACCCGCGCAGTGCAGAGGCAACAGGCATCAGAATCAGCTGCTCGCTTTGCAGCACGTGGACCAGCCAGACAAGCCTTGATAGCAACACCAGCAACAAAATCAGCAGCAGCGAAAGCAACAAAGGCAGCATGCGCGAGAGGATGTAATTACCTGCAAGCACTGCAGATCCTCTTGCCGCGCGGAGCCCTACACGCAATGCGGTTCTCGTTTGCTGGTTCATCTTTTGGAGCTGCTGCTGGCGTTGACTGTTATTCTGCAGGAACAAAGCGCATTGGACGCAGAAAAAGATGTGGGCAGGGCCTCTTGAGAAGTGCAGAAAGAGGAGTGGGATGAAAAGTGGTTCCCCCCTGTTGTCACGCCGTGAAGGTTGAACTCGAGCTCCGCACGGCAGACCAGGGATTCGGAAGGGAAAACAGAAGCACAAAGGGTAGCGCTGAGGCAGCAAAAACAGCAGCGTCAGCAGCAGCTCAAGCGTCGTGCATCCTTGAGGAGCCTCGCATCAGTAAAGGGGGGGACTAGGAGGCCAGAGGGCTCAGCGGCGACAAACGCGGCAACAGCAGAGCGCCTCTCCGGCTCCGTGCTTACTTGCATTTCTTTCATGCTGGCTTTGCTACGCAAAACAGCGATGAATGGACCCACATTATCGCCATTCTGCACCATGGCCTGAAGTGCATGCAAGTGCATGCATACATACACACACACACCCCACGTGCACAGAACATGAGGCTTCTAAATTCGAAGAGCGCCTCATGTCTCCAGACCGGCGCAATCCCCGCCGTCAAATCTGTCGCACCCATATGCCTAATCCCTAATTTTTTACCTTATGTGCCCCATCACAGTAGGGGTACTTGCGTGACTGCCAGCAACGGCAGAGAGCCACCCGCCTCTCCGGCTGCCCGTCCTGAGGCAGCGCCTCCGTGACCTGCAATGGGACGAACGCGCAAAAATGCCTCACGCCTTGAGCGTCAAGCGGTGGAATCTGAATTTCATGCTCTGCAGGATTCGTGAAACGAGCGACGAGGCTGTGCTCCCCGTGGGGTCCAAGCGGGCAGCAGGAATACCCTGTGGTCAAAAGCCCCCTTGCGAAACGGTGCAAGTTCTTGCTTCAACGTTCAAAATGTGCCTTTGAGTCCAGGACGCACCTCAGAAATTGGCGGATAGTGCAATACGTTGAAATTGACTTGGTCCTGGTACGGCACAATTTCCCCCATTTTGAAGCGCAGCCCTGGAGTTTGGCATTAAGGGGCTTTTCATAAGGTAGAATGCCTACACTGGCAAAAGCAACAACTCAAATAAAGACTTGATCCAGCTGGCCTTGGTGGTCCTCTGCCTGAACTCTCGGGGGCCCCTGGCTGGTACCCTCCGGGCGCGGGGGAGGGGCCCCTCGGTGCGCTGAGGCATGCTGGGGGGATCTTTAAGCGCTTGCTGCTCCTCTTAGTGCTTTCTACGCCAAGGTAGTGACTCATTACTTACACAACAATCCCCTTTTCTCCCCACAGTGCGAGTCCTTTAGGAAGCCGCTCTTGAGGGGACTGCAGAGGGCTGCCGCAATCGGCAGAAGCTTGCGATGGAGTAACCAGAAAACATGCTCACCTGCAGGCATCGCGAGCTCCAAGTAGCTGCAGGTGGCCAAAAGCATTTCATAGCGTTGCTTCGACACACTGACTGGCGAAAACATGGCTCACTGGGGAGCGTCGAGCCGCTAGTCGGAGGGGGTAATCAATGCTGAATATATGAACCCTTATTCCGCAAAGCAGTCAAGTTTGCTTACCCGTAAAGCGATGCCTTGCTACTTGGCTGCCAGTGTGATACATATGTGAACTCAGGTGGAAGGTGCAGTGCGTTTCACACTGGGGGCCTGAAGGGTTGCAGGGTTGCACGCATTACAGCGAAAACGGTAGTTTCAGCAACAATTGCTGCTGCTCCGCCACACTCGATTGTCATTGCGCTGCTGATAGTCCTGGTGCTAGGGTGTTCGATACATAAAAGACGGACTATAAGACCCCACGCAGTGGGTGTCTGTACATGCCGTGTAAACCAATCGGGCACGGTTCAGGGGGTATGCTTTAGAGAGGTACGGTACGGCGAACTCTGAAACCTTCCGCCAGCAGCAGCGCTTCCTGGCGCCGTTACTGCTTCTTTCCGACAGTTGGAATCCACTACTAGCGGTAGCCTACGTGAGAGGCAATCTAAAGGCGAATCAAGCATGCGGCCCTTTAGTGCCGCAGTGGGACTAACCGTGTAGGGTTAGGCGGTTTCGCGCCAGCACGAAGCAGCAGGCAACTAGTGGTATAGCTGCGGCTGACTGACTGGACGCGGTGGGAGCAAGAAATCGCCTCCGAGTGTCGCTACAGTGACGAAACGCGATGGCATCTACTGCTCAGCAGACGTCTCAGCCGGTGCATACGCTGCTGCCCCCGCAAGATCACTCCTACCAGCACCGCCCGTACCAGCAGCTGTCTCCAATGCATTCAGGGGGGCGTCGAAGGCGCTTCCCCTGCAGTGTTGCTGCTGGTTTGGCTGTTGCTCCTGCTGCCGCAGTTCCGGAGACTCTGGGGGCGTTTTCTGCTGCTGCAGAGCCGAAAGAACCTTTCTTCTCGAGAGAGGTTCACCCTCCGCATTTCTCCAATAACTAAGGGGCTTGCATAATAGAGCTGTTACCGTGTTTCTACTACTGGGGTTATAGCAGGGGTTGCAGGGGCCTATCAAAGAAGAGGCGCAAGCAGATGTGCAGTCATCAGTGCGGCTACTTCCTGGTGAGCTGACTGTGCTGCACAGAGGCCTATGCTCTGCTGTGGTAGCGTCAGCAGCAGCGACAAGTGTGGTGTTGGTTAGGCACTCCACAGAGTCTCTCTGGATCTCCTGGCGAAAGGCCTCTTTTGAAGCCGCCGTTGCTGGCTTTGGCAATGCGTGGAGATGTAGCTGTAAGGGCGCCACTAGTGCATCTGCCGTCGATCCTTCTTCGGGAGTCGTAACTCCTTCGTCTGCAGAAACTGCTGCACCCGCATCTCCCGAGTCTGCTTCTGCTAAGGGGTCTTCTGAGCTGGAGAGCGAAGCAACTGAGCCCCCGTCATAAAGCGAAGGTGGTGGACTTGGCGTTGTTGCACCTGTTGTTTCGCTTGTTGCCGCTGGAGTGGTGCGAATTTCTTGGTTTGGGGATTCCAGCTCCGCGTCAACTACCATTGCCTGCTGGTCAAGAAGTGGGCATTGCTGCTGCCGCTTTTGCTTGTGCTGGAGTTGCTGCTGTTGCTGCAGTGGCCTTTTCTTAGCGTCCATTGCCTCAAGAGTCCGTAGCATCCGCTGCGCAACGACGCCTCCAGGCAAGCTATTTGCAAACTCCTTGACTGCACGCACCGTGCAGCATCACAGACCTACACTGCAGCGTCACAGACCTACACTGCAGATCACAGGTTTCCCCGCGTATAAGCGCTTTCAAGCCTCATGATGATCTTTTCTGAGGCTGCAAAAAGCTTTTTGCCTCACTCGACAGCCTAGTAGAGGCCTCAGGTCTACTATATCCCGCGCCGAGTAAGTAGCCGATCCCCTTCCCCTTCCCCTCCCTCCCCTCCCCTCCCCCCTTCCTTTCCAAATGCTTCTTCGACCCGAAGCCTTCGCACCAGCTTGCATAAGAGGGGTGCAGTTGATGCGTTGCGCAGTCAGCAGCGCAGCCGTGAAGTTTGTCTTGGAAAGAAGTCTTCGACAGGCCTCCACAGAACGCCAGTAAATGCTCTGCACCCGCCGCATTGACATCAGCACTACTTATCGCCAGAAGGGTAGAGCAAAGCGTCCACCAACGTTTAACCCGGGTAGGTGGCTCGCTAGCTAGCGTAGTAGGGGCTCGCTAGCTAGCGTAGTAGTGGCTCGCTAGCTAGCGTAGTAGTGGCTCGCTAGCTAGCGTAGTAGTGGCTCGCTAGCTAGCGTAGTAGTGGCTCGCTAGCTAGCGTAGCAGTGACTCGCTAGCTAGCGTAGCAGTGGCTCGCTAGCTAGCGTAGTAGTGGCTCGCTGCCTTGTTTCAGGACCACAGCAACGAGAGGCGCAGACGACGATGCCTCACCTGCACATCGAAGAGGTCTGCGGCAACCAGCAGCTCTAAACAAGCCTCCATGGAAGTGTGCTTGCTCGACAAGGATTCGCAGCTGGCAGACACAGCACCAGCACAGGAGCAGACATAGGAATTTCCGCAGCTGCAGCGCCTGCAGCAGCAGTCGGAGAGATCCGAGCAGCACACCCAGCAGGTACTCTAAAAGAAAGACGCCACGCAGAAGCAGCACGCTGATGAACCACCCTACTTGTCGGTGTGGATGCACTGAAGCAGATTCTGAAGGGCAGCTGGAGTGACCTCCGTCAGGGGCAGCTCTAGTACCGGCTGCTGCTGTTGCAGTTGCCACTGTTCACTGAATTGCTGCTGAGAAGCCACAAGTGTGCCTTCTTTGAATTTGCCATTGAGCATCGCGCGAAAGACCTGCAAGCAGAGGCTCAAGAAAAAGGCGCAGAAGTTGCACCTTGAGTAGAAGCAGCAAAGCGAATAGCCAGTGCAGCACATACACCGCAGCGGCTCGGAACAACTTCGAGCGGCCCTTAACACAGCTGCAAACACCCGGCAGCGAAGTCTGGCAGCACTGCTGCGACGGCTGTAGGCGATGAGCGAAGCACAAGATGCCAATAAGCCCCTTGGTTGGCGAAAGCGGGTGGAAAGGCGTGAGCGACTGCCCGCCCAGCGATTTGCCAAGGCCTAAAGGTCAGTGTGCTTCCTGCCTCGTGCAAGCGTCTCCCGCAATCGCACCGCTGGTGACTTGCTACCGCTTGTGTAGTGGATGCGCGCAGGTAGGTAGGCAGGTAGCTAGCTAGCTAGCTAGCTAGCTAGCTAGCCACTGGCAAAAGCGCATCCGGATAAGCGGCCGGGCATCGAACAAGCCAGTAGGAGCCTGCTGTACAGAGGGTTGGCTCGTTCTTTCCTGCAGAGGGGGTTACCTTTGAGCATGCGGCGAGTGCGATTTTGTTGGCTGCGAATTGCTGCCCCCCAAACTTGAGGATCAAATCCGGCGGAGAGGACAGGACGAAGGCAGCAACTTGAGTGGCTACGCTTCCTGCGGTCCCCACTGCTGCTGCCGCTGCCGCTGCATCTGCGCTGCAAGCATAAGGGGGAAGAAGAGGCCAGTGCCTGTTGAGAGCTAACGCGTGCTGCGGTTGTTGCTGCTGCAGCATCCGTCCAGGAGGAGCTGTGGGAAGCGGCAACAACGTGGCAGGGATGCCGTGGATACTTTGCTCTGAAGCTGGAGAGGCCGTAGATGCAAGTGCGACGGGGCAGTTGCCGTTGCTGCTGGTGCTGCTGCTGCCAGGCTTTGTCACGATGGCGCTGCTCTCGTGGATGGCTGAGGGGCACTCCATGAAGACAACTACCAGGAGAGAGCCGTCTGGCCAGAGCAGCTCCTCGACTTTCTTGCGGCTGCTCACTGAAGCATGCGCAGCGACGGCACATTTTTGCAGCGCGAGCTAGAATTGCATCTTTGCTCCTGAGGAGGGAGCAAAGCAGGGGCTTTCTGCTAGACGGCATCGTGACAGCCGCATGGCTGCGGAGAAACGCTTGCTACTGCAGACGCAGAGGACCCCCCATGCAGCGAGACAGCGCACCGTCGCATAGATGAGTAGGTCCATAGCCAACTCCTGGCTCCTGCTTGCTATAGACATCACTATCCTCGTAGCCGATAATTCTATCCCTCTCGACTTCCCTGTCGCGGCGTCTCCCCGACATCCTCTCTGACGGGTGCTGCGACTGTCTTTGACTTCTTCTGTGATTCTCACTACTGCTGCTG
This sequence comes from Cyclospora cayetanensis, assembly GCF_002999335.1. NCBI lineage: Eukaryota > Apicomplexa > Conoidasida > Eucoccidiorida > Eimeriidae > Cyclospora > Cyclospora cayetanensis. The sequence goes on along the minus strand of NW_020312039.1, from coordinate 72,024 downwards.
CCGCTGCTGTTTTGCCGGCGATGACGCCGATGCTGCCCTTGCTGCCTCTGATCGACATTGCTAGTTCGTGGGCAGGCAGTGTGCCTGCTTCGGACGGCTGTCTGCGAACCCACGGCTCCTGTGTCATCTGCACTGCTGACGTTGGTCCTGCTGGTGCTTCTGCCCTGCCTGGAAGAACTTCTTTGCGAGCCAACGCCCTCCGAATTGCGGCTAACGGCGGTTTGCTGCTGCAGCTCCTCTCTCCTGTGCCTCCTTCTGCGCTGTGCAGCAGCAGCAGCAGCGCCAGTGCTGCTGTCTGCTGCGGCAGCACCAGAAGCGGAGCGCACGCGGCTTTTCTGCTGCTGCTGGCTCTGCTTCGGTGGCCTAATTACCTGCAGCTTATAGTGTACAAGCAAATCATGAGGAAGGCTGCTTTCCAGCATGAGATACAATTCTAAGGAGCCGCTATTTTTATGATCCCCCCATGGATACATTCGGAGGAACCAACGACCCAGATGACCATCTCCAAAGAGATGAGAATCCACGTACTGGTCGTCACTTCGTGGACGCAAAACTGAAAAACCCACGCACATACAATCAGCAAAGGGTCCATACATTGCCGTGAAAGCATCATTACGCTCCACGCATAAACATCCAGACGTCCCCAAGGCAATCTGAACGGGAACCTTGCGCTACAAAGCTCCCACAGGGGGCTTCAGGAAAAGAGAGAGCGAAAAAATCGCAAAAGCGCTTACATCTGCGCTTCGCCAGAGACCAGACCCCCAGGAAGTCTTGGATGCGCCAAGACGCGCCGAGTTTCTCTTTCTTCACTGCAGACAGCAGGGAATATCGCCGAACTGCTGAACTGTGATACACAGGGGCCCCCCGGACCGAACAAAAAGATCGAATGACGCAGCCTTCTTCGTTGGTTTCCACTGATTCTTGCTGCTGCAAGGAGTGCACAAAGGGCTGCCCCAGTCCCGGCATCTTCCTTGCGGATTGCAGCAGCACAATTTCAGGTGCACAGGCACTAGCCGCTAGCCAGCAGTCCCAATACCTCCTTGAAAGGGTAAATTGATTGAAACAAAATACCCTGAATAGATGAAATCGCAGATCTGTCTCTGCTTGTGCAATATGCGCTGCACGGGCAAACCCATGAGCACTTAATCCCACATTCGCGCACTCTCCACTGAAATTAGCGGCGAAGAAGAAAGCAAGGCTCTCTAAATGCAGTTAGCGCATACCAAGATCCTCAAAAAACTCCTGAGAGCCTGAGAACGTTCTGCTGGAGGCGAGGGGCACAGGCAGGCTAGAGCTGCAGCGGTCAGGTGACCTACAGGGAAAGCTTGCACGGAGGAGTGTAGAACTCAGGGGGCTTTCAGGGAAAGCCCTTGGGCTATATAATGCTGAAAAGCGCTGGGGAAAAGCTCAGGAAGAAAGAGAATACGTTCAGCAGTTTGCTTGGAAGCATGGCGTGGCGACAGCGCAGGCTGCGTGCGGTGGCTGGTTGGTGCTGAGAACATCGAGGGGGGGGCGCTGGGTTGCTGGATAATAAGATGGGAAATTTCTAGGGCAAAATATAAAAAAGGGTGCCGCAAATCTATAGAGAGACAAACAAATGGAAAACATAACCCGAAAACAGCAATATATTGTACCACTTTCTCCAGGCCGCAGCGCAGCCAGCAAACCCGCCACCATTGGCATCAGAGCGCCGTCAGCGTTTACCCTGTCAATCAGCTTGATCTGGCGATGTCTCTCTATTTTAGGCTTAAGTACGCCGTAACTACCCGTCATAAAGCAAAACTGCTGCAGAAAAATAAGCACAAGGAGCCTAGATACCGGCACCGCACCGACGCCTGCTGACGACTCCGCTGACGACAGCGGTGACCCCCCGCCAACCAGCGAGTCTTCATCTCCCTTCTTTCTGCAGTTTCTGGGTGAAAAAAAAATTAATGAGTCACTTCTCAATGGTATCCAGAGTAACCGTTGACGTACTTGACGGACAGATGGTGACTCAAGGGCACACTAAAGCAGTCAGCGTGTTCATCTTGAGGGCAACCCCGTAGCAGGGTCTCAATCTGGGATGTCTTGCTTCAAATTTTCATTGAAAAACCTTTAGGATGCCCCATAAGCTCATTATAGACCGATTTTGTCTTTTAAACAACCCTGGCATCAAGCTGCAACCGCTCTGTCAGGCCTCAACACACCCTAAACAAAAGCAAATCAAATCGTGTCACCACATTCTACGCGCCACATTTGTCTGCCACTGGTCCTGCCACCTACGTCGAGAGAAATAATGGGGAACTTCCGGAGCTGCCCTCCTTTGAGCGGCCTACAGCTCTACCGGGCACCGATAATTCCACAGCTGCCGTAATGGTAACTTCGGCAACTCGTCTTTCTCCTTTCCCCTGTCACAAGCGATCATTGTGGCACTTTTGAATGCCTGCAATGTGGCCTGTAACCGAGCCATCACTAGCCCTAGCTTGCAATTTCGCCGTGCTCTTCGCGATTTCCCTGTAGCCCTCGTTGCCTACGAGCCATTGTCTATCTGAGAGCCTCTGCCCCTATTCTGTAGAGCGCCCCTACGTAGCCTCCTCTCTCCCCAGCCAGTACGTATCTCCTTCTGTTTCATGACCTTTTCTGCCATTGCCTCTACTCATGGTTCTCACAAATCCTCAGGAAGAAAATCCAGCTCATCCTCGTTTGTTTCTATCGATAAAACAACCCTAAGCGGACTGCTGACCCCAAATCCTGGCTCTACACACTAAACACCTATACGGCAGACGCCACAGACGAAAAAAGTGCCTTAGATCGAGTTCAGATTCCATTTATCTGATCAGTCACGAGCCTTCCAAACCCGAACTCGTGTACCTGCGTAGCCATCACGCTTCTTCTTGCGGAAGCGCCATCAGCCGCGCGCGCACCGCCTGTGCCAGTTCGGCTACCTGTATGCACGAAACAGCCCACTGCACAAGATCATGGGATCCTGAGCAACGCTTCCCTCCCCCCTGTCCAACTCTGAATATTAGAAGGTATATATTATCAGTGCCGCTGGCAAGAAAACCAAAAATGCATCGGTGCACACAGTAGTGCAAGGCCAGCCTTACGTCGGAGGGAACAGGGCTTGGCGCGTCGCAAAATCTGAGCGTTTGCTCAATGAATGAGAGAGCCGCCATCCGCAATCGCCTACCCTCGGCCTCGCTGCCCCTAAAGGCGCTCCGCTCTGATCGCACACCGAAAAAAAAGCATCCAGACACCCCAGCACTTTTTGCTCTTGCTCTAGAACCTCTCAAGGCACTCTTCTTTTCATATCTGGTTCGTAGCCGCACGCGCCTAGCAGGCTGTAAAGCTCCTCGGCGAGCTTCAGACGTGGGAGTTTTCTCACACAGTACCTGTAGCAATAACCTGCGCTATAAAACGAAGGACAGCCGTGCAGAAATAGGAAGCAAATGGAGGACCGCAAAGACGCAGTAGCTCCGACAGAAAGAAGCGGCAGATGCTTCGGTCCGTGTGCGCGTACTGCAGCCACGCACAAAAAAATCCCAAATTTGTCTTGACGCGACACGGCCGGAGGAGCTGGATGCTTGGGGGGGGGAGCGGGAAGGAGAGGCACCCTAAGGATTTGCCCATCGCAGCTCGCAGACGTGGCACTGGGCCTTATAACTTAGGGCTGAAGATTAGTGGATCGGGCAGGGTTTGGAGTTTACAACGCGCTTAAATACAGAAATAACCGCCACGAACTCCCCCTCGTATTTGCACACATACAGCCAAAAGCGCACAATACACACGCGCCGCTGCAAAAAAACAGGAGGCACAGCACCAAAAAGGCAGCACAGTGGCTTTACAACTGGCAAGCAGCTGTATAGCTGAAACGAAGACACCACTGCTCATGAAGCTGCGGCGTAAACAATGAGCACCTAGGGGTAGTACGTATAGGCCAGAACTGACTTCCATGCGCTTCTCAGCGAGGGTCGGGGCGTCCCCCCGGCTGCTACCGGATACAAATAGCCGTCTGAGAATACATACATATTCATACATATACATACATATACATACATATTCATACATACATACATATACATACATATACATCCATACATATTCATACATATTCATACATACATATACATACATATTCATACATACATATACATATATATACATACATATACATACATACATATACATACATACATATACATACATACATATACATACATATACATACATATTCATACATACATACATATACATACATACATATTCATACATATACATACATATTCATACATACATATTCATACATATACATACATATTCATACATACATACATATACATACATACATATACATACATATACATACATATACATACATATACATACATATTCATACATATTCATACATATACATACATATACATACAGATACATACATATACATACATACATACACATACGTACATACATACACAAGCCACAATTCCCTCTGTTCATCTCCCTATTCTGAACAGGTACAATGCAATGCCCATCCTTTCGCCTTCTAAACCGTGAGAAGTCCACAAGCGCGTTGAGATGCGGCGTCCCTTGCTGCTACTGCTTTTGAAGACGCACCCTAAAAGATCTACGACTGGCGGGCGCTTGTTGCGGTGTATGTCCACTATGAGCTTGAGCAGGAGGAGAAGGCCGTCTGTGACCATCAAGAGAGGATCTGTGGGGGTATCCCCTTCCGCTGCAGCTGCGCCGTTCGCGCTAGGAGCGCTGCTGCTGCTGCTGCTGCTGCTGCCGAGCAGCTGCTGCCGTACGAAGGATAAAACGGCAGAAGCAGCAACATTGGTGCCTATACAGCAGACCAAGGCATGCCATTTGGCGCACAGTGGCCAATCCTCTCGCCGGCAGATCCGGTAGATCTGAACAGCCACACGCACCCCACACCGTAGATGTCATCAAGGCCTCTAAAGCTAAATCCTGCGAGACGCGTTGCTTCGTTGGCGTTTGCTTTACGCCTCCACCAAAGTGAGCTTCTACGCTTCATGAGATCTCCGCAAAGCGCACGGGTGTCTTAAGGCATCCGCGGGGAGAGGCGTGCGGCTCAGGGAGTCGGTCGGGCACACCTCAAGAAGCTCCTTCCTCGCAATAGCCTTGTAGCTCTCTACTGCCTTGGCGTACAGCTGGAAGTGCCGACTGATCTTCTGCTGCTGCCTTTGAGGCAGGTGAGCTCCCCGTCCGAGTCGCGTGCGTTCAATGACATTCGCAAAGACTTCACTCCCTAATAAGCTGCTGCTTTCATCGACTTCGCCCTTTTTTGCTCCTCTTTCTTCGAGGGACGAAGCGACTCCGTCCGGGGGTAGGTCTGGCTGGTACGAGCTAAAGGCCTTCGCCCCCCCCATATACACTACCGGCTGCTGCTGTTGCTGCTGCTGCTGCTGCTGCTGCTGCTGCTGCTGCTGCTGTGGTGGCCATCTGCCAGAGCCTACTGCTGAGGGGGACAGGGAACTCACGATGCTGCTTGAAGCTAGACTACTGCTGCTGCTGCTGCTGCTGCTACTGCTGCTGCTGCTGCTACTAGTACTACTTCCGGTGATGGATGCTGCAGCAGCACACGCCCTAGACAGCTTATTCTGCCTTCGCAAACAATGGCTCCTCCACCAGCAGCTATGCCCATGCACGCCACATGACGCATACCAGCACGAGCAACGAGGGGGAAAATACCAGCAGTCACCCGCTTACACGTGTCATAGTCACTTCTTTTTTCCCAGTCGTCTTCGGCTGATATCTCTTCGCTGACTTGCGATTCGCGCCGGCAACGGGGCTGCTCCTGTTGTTGCCGCCGCAAGAAGAGCTGCTGCTGCAACTGCTGCTGCTGCTGCTGCTGCTGCTGCAAGTGCAGCGCATCAACTTGCGCCTGATGCTGCTGCTGCTGCATTGGCGGAAAATAGTGCTGCTGCTGCTGCTGCTGCGTCGGCTGGAGCTGCTGTGGCATTACAAGGGACGGAGTAAAGCAGGATCCAGGCTGCTGCTGTTGTTGCTGGTGCAACTGCTGAAGCGGATGCAACCCTTGCAGCACTGGCCTATGCTGCTGCTGCTGCTTCTCAACATACAGCATCTGCTCAGGGGCATACAGCTGAGCTGGCGGCGCAGCCAGCTGCTGATGCTGCTGTTGTTGCTGCTGCTGCAGTTGGTGCAACTGATGCTGCAGCTGCATCTGTTGCTGCTGCTGCAGGAACAGCTGCTGCTGGTGCTGTTGCTGCTGCTGCTGCTGCTGCTGCTGCTGTTGCTGCTGTTTCTGCAAAAGCGCGTGGGGGGCCTTGTATTCCACTTGCTGCTGCTCAAAGAACTGCTGAGGCGTTCTAAATGAAGCACCTGCAACGAAGGCATCACCACAAACGGCGCGAGCTTCACGCAAAGCGCTGCCAACTACAGAAATTCTGCCACATCTCAGAGCAGGCACTCTCAGCCCTTACCACAACACCTCCTGCCGCACCATTAGCGGCAGTTGCTAGCGCGTCGGCTCTCTTATAAAATACATATATGTATATATATTTAACATGATGTACACTCTACCCTAGAGATGCACGATGCCACAAGCGGTGGCTAGGCTGGCTCTTGGGTCGCTCTGTCAGTGCAGTCTGCTCGTTCTGTGACATCAGTGGGTGCTATTGCCGCTTCTGCATTGCTGCTTCTGCTATTGCTGGTATTGCTGCTATTGTTGCTTCTGCTGCTCTTGCTGCTTGTGCTGCTATTGCTTCTCGTATTGCTGCCTCTGCTATTGTTGCCTCTGCTGCTATTGCTGCGTTTGGTATTGCTGCTTTTTCTTCGCTTGCCTGGCAAGTGGTGCTCGGGTTCCTCGAAGAGGTCTTCCATCTGAAGGCGCTGCTGCTGCTCAGCCTCGGAGATATCTGATGGTGAAGACGCATTGCTTGACCACTGCGACACAAAAGAAGCCTTTTATCGCAAAGTTTCGCCCTGCCGCATGTTAGACTCCAAAATTACGCCGATGGCATCCGTTTTCCTAAGAGCGCGCATCTCCGACAGCAGCCACCAAGCCGCGCCCTCGCAACAACCCCCCCAAGAAAGGCGCCAAGCTCTTTTCGCTGCATACCTCGTCGGAGCTTCTTTGCATTTCTTCAGGATCGCCATCAAACTGCCACGGCTCATGCTCTGCCTGCTGCTCCTGTTCGTGCTGCAGCTGTTGCTGCTGCTGCTGCAGCTGCCGCTGCTGCTTGCGGGCTTCCCACCAGCGGCGAGTCAGCTCGTAGGCACTCCTAACACACAGAGCCACAAGCAGATTCGCATACTTGAGAAACTGCGGTTCTCCTCCACCGTGCGGACTGCTGCTGCAGCTGCTGCTGCTGCTGCTCCCGCCGTTGCTGCTTCTGTCGCTGCTGCTGAGCCGGGGGACGGTATGGTGCTTCTGTTGCAACATCAGTCGGGGGTTAACAAAGTCGTCTAACAAGGAGTCAAGCAGCGCTGTTTCTCGCAGCGCAGTCAGCGGTGGCTCGACTGGAGCACCCCTGAGCATGCAGCAAGCACAAGAGGGGATGTGATGATCTCTCGGGAAAAATCTTTTGCCGTGACGTGAAAACAAAATAAAACGCAGCTTATGCGTTGGAGCGACTATACTAACCCCCCCTAGGCCCTTGGACGCTTTGTGTCTCTGCTTTACCGCTTTCTGCGATATTCCAAGTGCCAAGGGCGAGAAATGCCGTATTGACTCGCAGAAGGCATCTCCAGTGCATCCCCCTCAACAGAGGCGTCACAAGTATCGGCTTCGATTTGCTGCGGCTGCTGGTGCTGATGATGCAGATGCTGCTGCTGCTGGTAAAAGGGCTTCTGCTGCTGATGCTGGAGGGGGTGCTGCAGCAGCTGCTGCTGCTGCATGTGGACGTTGCTGAATCCGCTGCTGCTGCTGAGACTGCTGCTACTGAGGCTGCTGAGCCCGCTGCTGCTGCTGCTGCTGTTGCTGCTGCTGTTGCTGCTCTCATCGCTCAACTCCGCATCGCCTGTGCTACGCCGCCTCTTGCTGCGCTGCTGCTGCTGCTCAGATGCCGGCAGTTGCTTCATTCCCTGCAAAAATTGCTGCTGCTGCTGCATGCAAGCTCGCTGCGGCAGCGGAGGAGGAAGCCTCTGTACCGTGGCCTGCCGCAGCTGCTGGTGCTGCAGTTGCTGCTGCAGTTGTTGCTGTTGCTGCAGTTGCTGCTGCTGCAGTTGCTGCTGTTGCTGCAGTTGCTGCTGCTGCAGGTGTTGCTGTTGCTGCTGCAGTTGTCGCTGTTGCAGTTGTTGCTGTTGCTGTTGCAGTTGTTGCTGTTGCTGCTGCTGCAGTTGTTGCAAAGCCAGTAGGGAATCCGCCTGAGAGAGTGCAGGCGTATTGCGATCTTCAAAGAAGCCTGCTTCGTTGAGTCCATTTTTCGAAATTGTTGCGACTGCTGCTCCAAGTTGTGTTCCTTCTGCTGGAGGGGCTGCGTCTGCAAGTGGAGCTGCCCGAGTCTTTTTCTGTGGAGCAGCTCTCTCGTACAAGAGCTGCTGCATGCTTTCGAAGCGTTGCAGCAGTTGTTGCACGACATCGCATAGATCGCAGACGTCTGAGGGAGCCAGGTGCATGTCGACTCCGATGAAAAGAGAGCGCGTGATGCTACGAAAGAGCGATGCCAGTCGTGGGAACCTGCGCAGAAAGAAGGCCCTAAGAAAATCAAATGCTTGCAGGCACCATCTTTTTAGGCACCATTTTTTCGGGGTGAGACAGCAGCAGAAAGCAGGCACGAACAACAAATGGTGACGCACGCAGAGGCCAGTTAGTCGTGGCTCCGCAATTCAAATATGTTGTGCCTAAGCTAGTTGAAAAAAAATCGTGGCAGCTCTACAGCTTTACGATTTACTCATCGAGGTTGGTGAGGAGGAGATACAGCTGCGCTGCAGAAACCTCTCGCTGCCTCTCGACAAAAGGAGCCGGAGTGTCTGTTGCTGCCGCTTCAGCCGCAGCAACAGACACGCCATGCGCAGACGCTGCTGCCCCTCCAGATGTCTGTTGCTGCTGCGGCAGCCTCGCAGCTGCAGCAGCTGCAGCAACCCCCCCAGGCCGAACTACTAGCCGCGTCAACAACTGAGCGAGGCGTCGTGCTCCGCTAAGATCTGGACGCCAATCAGCAACAAATACCAACAGCGCTAGCGCATACACGTATGCGTTCTCTGCCCCAAAGAACACACAAATACACGCAAACACACATACACAAATACATACGCAAATACACACAAACAAAGCGCAAATACGCAAGAACGCTCAGCAGCGTAAACACCCCCGCCTCACCCCCCTCTTCCCTCCAAGCACACAGCGCGCAGTTCTGGTTCACCCTTCTTCCCGTTTCCGCAATGGCTCTGCAGCAGAACCCTTTCGCTAAGGCTACACAGTCTCTCGCTTATTACCCGCATGCAAAAAGAGAGCCGCAATGTTCGCGAGATTCATCGAAAACAACTCCTCACGCTCGTCCTAAGGCACACACACACACAAACACGCCCCCCAAAACGCTTACCCGCAATCTGCGGAAGCCACGCACTCCGAGCGAACTCCACCCTCCGTCAAGTAATCGCAGAGAGGCTCAAGGATAGACTCCCCTTCTGACACCTCCCTAAAGGCCCCCCCGACTAAAAGTTTCCCTCCTCTTTCCACCCTGGCTGCTCAGAGCACACTACAGGGAGGACGCAACGCACGCGCAGGAGAAAGCTCCTCAACTCTTCACTGACGCGCAGGGTGAATACGGAGAAGTTGCTCGTCAGCCTGGACTGCTGCAGCAGCTGCAAAAAACAGCGCAACGGCGAACCACCACAGGAACCACCAACAAGCGCATGCAAGTGCTAAAAGCCGGCCGCTCAAATTCTAGCCTATCCCGTCTCACACCGTCAACGTCTCCCCCCAAGCCCCAAACAACGGCCCGTCCATCCGGAAAACACACCCATGGAGCAACCCCACTCCCCCTGAGCTTCCGGAGTTAGCACCTTCGCAGTGAGCACCGCGTCTGCATCAGACGCAGGAAAGGAGGAAGGACTGGACTGCCGCCTATGGAGAGCAAAGTCTTCGAACCAACACGCCAAAAATTCATCCTGAGGTCGTTGATGATACAGTTGCAGCATCTGCCGTACGATGCACGGATGCTGCACAAGACACACACTGCCAAACACCCTGCTCTGAAGAGATGCATGCACGCCGCCTACCTCTTGCCCCCACGAGGAAAGAAACCTTGAAAAGCCAAACAAGCAAGCGCAAGCAAGCTTCGACGAGGCTCCCAACACCATCGACTGTCTCGTCTCTGGATAGGGCTTTGAAGCTGTGAGCTACGCTTCGGGAGAGCAACGCGCATGCATGCATGCGCGCACGTCGAAGAGATGCCAGTAAAAAGGCGGTGGTCGCCAACTCCCGTGCTGAGACTTGTCTTGGAGAAGCTTTCCTGCATCCAAGAGACAGAATCACAGCGCCCGAACCGCAAGATCTGCAGGCTTCGCAGCAGACGCATGCAGCCTTCTCGACATTTTTTCCGATTCTCGAGCATCTTACGTGAGACGTGGGAGTTGTACTTCGTGGCGAGGAGCTCGCAGAGCGCAGCCACGAGCTGCAGAAACACACAAAAAGCGAGATCTGAATGCTCATTCCTTGCGAAAAAGCGGCCTTGCATCCAGTGTCGGATCCCGCAGAGCGCCTCCCCCGTCGAAAAGCGCAGAAGAACATGCTGCTGCTGCAAGAGTATGCCTTCCCCTCCTCTTTGCGGGAGAAAGCAAAGACAAGGCGCTCAGCTGCAGCAGCTCACAATGCTGTCTGCAGAGGCTTGCTCAAGCCTCCTCGCGCTGTGGCTGCTGCCGCTTTCCAGGAGCTGCTGCTCGTGCTCAGGCAGCAGCGGATGCGGGTGGACTCTTCCATCAGATTCTCCCTCTCCCCCTTGAGAGACACTTGCATGCCCCCCCTCTAAAGAGGCTCCTGTAAATCCCTCTTCTCCTGGCAGCTGCAGCAGCTCAGTTACACGCGCCGCCACCTGAGCCATCCAGGCGTAACCCTCGTAATTGCTTGCTAGCAAGGTGCAGGCCTCCTACACACAAATACACATAAATACACATGCAAAAATACATATACATACAGATATACATATATACGTAAATACATAAATACGTAAATACATAAATACATATACATAAATGCATATAAATACACATATACATGTACATAAATACGTAAATACATATACATAAATACATATAAATACACATATGTATATGTATACATAAATACATACACACACACACATACATATAAATACACATATAAATATACATAAATACATACATAGATACACTTACACACATACACATAAATGCATATGCATATACATAAATGCATATATATACGTATACACACAAAGATATAGGTATACACATGAGCATATACATAAATACACACATACACAGCCACAGACACACACACAACGCAAGGTGTGCATTCTACCACTCCTGAGCCCTCCCGCCTCTCCCCGAATGTCAGCAAAGGAAAAGTTGCCGGAATTTCGTGTATCTGCCGCTGGCTGGGATATTGGGGTGGAAAGTAGGGGAAAGAAGGATGGCTTTGATTTGGCAGTACATTGTTGATGCGTCGGATAGCCGCGAATTCGTTGAGGACAGCCATTTGCTGCTGCTGGTGCACAAGCTGCAGCTGCTGCTGCAGTTGCTGCTGTTTTTCATGGAGCTGCTCGAGTTTTTCTTGTTCTTGCTGCTGGTGGTGTTTTTCTTGTTCTTGCTGCTGGTGGTGTTTTTCTTGTTCTTGCTGCTGGTGGTGTATTTCCTGTTCTTGCTGCTCCGTCTGTCGTTCTTCTTCAAGTGCCTTGCAAAGGACCTTCGTTGTCATACTTTCTTCCTGTTGTTTCGAGTCGCACTGGAGCGCATGCACGATGAGCTCGCGAACTTGCTGAAGTTCCTGCTGCAGCCCCAGGTGCTGCTGCTGCAACTGCTGCTGCTGCTGCTCCTTGCGCTGCTGGTACAAGGAATACTTGTAGCTGCTGAACTTCTTCAAGTGTTCAAAGACCCCTTCGTCCATAATGGCATCCACAGCGGTGATGGCCATGTAAGACTCTGCAGACACAAAGAGAACAATTGCCCCCTCGTGCCTTGTAGCTCGCAGTTCGAAGCCTCATTCGAACGACTTCCCAACTGGTGCAGTGCACGGCAGCAGGAGACGCTACCCCGATCGACACACAGTAGGGTGCTACTCCGAGTAGGCCTTAAAGGGGGCCTCATAAATGAGAAGTCGGGGCCCCACACGTACGTTGGAATTCCCTCTCCGTGCATGCGCGAACTTGCAGCATGTGCGGTTCGTCTGAGGGTGCAACGGCAGCCATGGCCGTTGGCTTTTCAGGGGGCTTTCCCATTTGCGCGTGAACCCCTGCCGCTGCGGCTGGCGCAGCAGGAGAGGCGAGCGAGAGAACTCTTCCTGTTGGCGCTGGCGAGCACGCGCACATGAGGCTCTAGTAGGGCGCATTCGCGTCGAGCTGTGTCGCGGGGGGCCTGGAGTGCAGAAGATGCAACTTCCTGGGGAGGGAGGGAGGGGTGAAACGGGGAAGCGAGGGGGAGAGGGGGCAGAAGGCTGCTGTGAATTGCTTTAAACGGGCTCTTGGAAACGCAGAAAAGCAAGGGGGGCTTCTCTGGGGAGACCGTTCTATTTCGGGGTAGCACAGACACACACACAAACAACGCAGGGGGGCCCTTCGTTGGTTGTGCGATCCTTGCAGCTGCGCGCGGCAGAGGAACGGCGGCACAGACTCTTCTCCCTTTTGCAAAATGACTAATTGGGTTTATGCGGCGAAACTGTTTGCAAAAAGGGCACTCTGCCGCCGCGGGGGGGACTGTTAGCCCCCCGCAGGGGCCCCATGACGCTCAAAGCGAGAACGTGCCAGGTGCAGTTGGGCTGGCGCAGCCGCGATTAATGCTGCTCACACATACACACTGCGCGTGAGAGTTGAGTGCAGCGTCGCTTTTTGTCCATGATGCGAAGCTCTGTAATTGGACCGAGGTGCACCATGGGGGGGGGCTAGTCGCCAGTGCCCTTTCTTGCCACGTCACTCACTGGCAACATGGTTTACCACCCCCGCTGGAGGCCTGCCTGGCCCTCTGACTTGCAAAGTCTCAAAGCAAAGAGGTTTCAAGCCATACAGTGCACATGCAACGCGCGATCGAGCGTTCCTTTTTCAAATATCGGAGGCGCCACTGCGGAACCGGTCTGCCCGACCGCGTTGGATGCTGCAAGCGCAGGCACCTGAAAAGTCACACACTTACCATCCTGTCCGTCCGAATGTGTATAGGAATGCGCAGAGACCGTTGGAGTTCATAAATACGGCGAATTCCCGGATTTGGTAGGGGTGTGCAGAGTGACTCCCTACGCAGTGCTCATGAGCATGGGGGGGGCCCCGCTGAAGGGGGTACAGACTGGAGGTGGAGGGAAGCTCTCCCGCGTGGAGAGGCGTGTTGAGCGGCATGCGTGCACACAGAAACCAGGAAGTCTACGGCGAGGCATCCAGCGTCTCAAAAGACAGTCTGGGGGTGCCGCCGCTGGCAGACAGCGACATGGTGAATCCAGCCATGACACGTGCTAATGCGGCTGCAAAAATCCCATGTCCAGACTGTGACGACGACGACGTATACATACATATGTATACATCTATACATATATATATATATATGCTGGGGACTACCTACAGGAGAATCCATCCGCATCCGTCTGGAGACGACAATGCTAGTGAAAAAGAGCCCCTTGAATGCGCCAGAATAAGCTACCTACAGGGGAATCCATCCGCATCCGTCTGGAGACGACAATGCTAGTGAAAAAGGGCCCCTTGAGTGCGCCAGAATAAAATAAACTCTTGACGCAGCAGTGCCCAGCGTCGAGGCAGCTGCAAATGCCACGATTTTCTTCTTCTGCCAGATATACAATACGGGAGCCCTATGAGCATGCGTATCCTTAGGGCATTCGAAGAGCGCTTGTTTTGTCATTGGGGCCTTGCTTTAACGCGTGTGTAGAAGCAGCCAAGAAACGTGAGATGGGCAGCTAGGGTAGCCTTGGGTGTAGAAGGTGTAGCGTTTTTTACTAGAGAATTTCAAAAAGCTCAGTTGCGATTTAGCAGCGGTGCTGCAACCGAGGACAGTATCGTGCCTCACGGGTTAGCAGCGCGGCAGCAACAGCGATTAAGAGGAAGGCTGTTCGCGGCACAGCAGCAGTAGCGGTGGGAGTATTAGGGAGACAGACGCTGCGTCGATCCGAATGCGGAAGCGGACGGACGGAGAAGGAGGGGAAACCCTTTGTCGAGGCAGCAACAAGGAAACACGCTAAAAACTCTCTTTCCCACCGGCAGCAGCCCTCATGATGCTGATTTCGACGGCCCTTGCTTCTTCCGCAGCGGGGTGTCTCTGAAGGGTGTCAGAGAAGCACCATATGTGAGCGCAGCGATCACCAGCAAACGCAGTAGCGGCAACGCCTATATTCCAGTCAGGATGCACAGCGACCACACCACTCAGCTGTTGCCCCTCTTTGCGCCTGCTGCAGCAGGGGCGAAGCAGCAGCTGCTCGATATCTCCCGAGGCAGCCGCAAAGCAACAGCAACAGCCAACAGCGGCAGGCAGCAAGACGCGATCACGCCAGAAGGCAGCGCAAGGCAGCAACTGCCCCCAGACGTCCTCTCCTTCAGCACCGCTAGCTGCGACTGCTGCAGGGAGATCCACCGATGCGGCTGCAGAACCCCCCTCGAGGGAGCTGCCGCGAAGTAAAGCCTCCGCATGCTGCCTCTGCTGCTCGCTTACCGGGGAGTCTCCCAGGGAGGCACCGCTGGTCGCTGCTGTTGCCTGCTGCAGCAGCAGCTGCCGTTGCGCCCTATCGCAGAGCTGGCGAGCTTGTGGCGTGGCATGCGGAGCAAAAAGATTCATGAAGGGCTTCTCGAGCGCCGCCCATTTCAGCACGTCTTCTTCTTCTTCCGCTGCTTCTGCTGCTGCTGACTCCTTCGCACTGCTCTCATCACGACTGCCGAAGGAGGCCGCTGCAGCGTCTGCTGCCGCTGCAAGTCCAAAGCATCTAACATTCCACACCTTCGCATCTGGCATCCTGTGGTGCTGCTGGCGTCGATGTGGGGTCACCTCTGCTGCAGCCGCAGGAGACGCTTTCCCGTCGTCGGCATGCTGCGTGGCATTGCTGCTGCTGCTACTGCTGCTACTATTGTTGCTGCTATTGTTGCTGCGGGTGCAAAGAACATGGCCTCCTCCTCTGCTCCAAGCCACAGACGAAAGGGGGGACCCCCCGACGCCGTCTGTTGTCTTCAAGAGCCGTAAAGAAGCCGCATCCCACAGGCGTAAGAGACCGTCCGCCCCCGCAGAGGCAAGAGCGCTGCCGTCTGGCGCAGCTGCAACGCCCGTGGCAGCGGCTGCGTGTCCGTACACCTCAACGCACGCGCTGCGCTGCTGCCGCAGATCCCACAGGCGCACGAAGCCGTCAGCCCCTGTGCTCCAGCACAGCCGCGCTGCTGCCCCCGAGTCTGCTGCTAATGCAGATGAAACGGTACAAACTCCCAAAACGCCACCGCTATGGGCCCCCTTGTAGGCGGCAACGAACAGCCCGTGGGGAGACAGCAGCGATCCGCTCAAGGGCCGTGCGCGGAGAGGCAAAAGGAGCAGAGAGCCGTCAGCGCAACCCACCCATAGATACGCTCCGCTGCAATGCCACGCTACTGTGGTAGCGGCTGCCGGCAACATCAACGGCAGCTGCATGAGGGAGGCCCCCCTCTCCACATCCCACACGGACACGCTTCCCCAAGACGTGCATGTTGCCAGAAGGCTGCCGCAGGGGGAGAACGCGAGACGCAGCACCTCCTCCTCTCCTGCGTCTCGCGGAAGGGGGTGCCCTGGGGGTGATGCAGCCTGCTGCTGCTGCTCGAGAGGCACAGCTGCGCCTAAGCGAGCGACGGGAAGCCAGCGACGAGGGCTCCGGGGAGGCACCAACCGAGCGCTGCTACTGCAGCGCTCATAGCACACCGACCAGTCCATCCGGACTGAAAACTCGACAACGAACCGTCCGAGTAAACCCCTCGATAAAAGGCCTCGGCGAGGAGTCCACAGAACAAAAACGCACCGAATACCCTAAAATACAGACGCAGGAGTGTACAGACACTCCCCAACACCCCAAATGCCCATGAGCGCACGGCTTTTGAACGTCATCGTAGGGGGGCACCGTCATGCGCCATCACCCCGAACTCCCCTTACGCTCTCCTCAGGATGAAGAAAGATGCCAGCACGTGTTCTATCATGCCAAAAGCACAATGAAAATACAGTGATCAAGAGGCCTTTCTCCTGCAGACCGTCCTCCGAAGCGCGGAGGGGCCCCCTCGTGGGGCCCCCATTCGGGTGGGGCCCTCACGCACAAGAAGGGAAGGCGGCCTCTTCTGCAAGAAAGAGCTAAAACCAAACACAAAACACTTGGAGAGGTCCAATGATGGAGGAAAACCACGTTTCAAAAAACTTGATTGGCTTTTTCCCCCTCTCCCGACCCCCTAATAAGGAATTCGTCTTCATGCCGCTCCCCCCACTCCTCTCGACTGTCACTAGACCTGAGGCATGGGGATATTCTCCAAATCAACCCTCAGAAGGACACCCCTGTACTCTTCAAGCCTCTGTATTTCGACCTCTTGCCAAGTCCTCCCCTCATGTCTTCTACCCCAAAAAACACCCTCAGACAACAGCCGAGCATGCCCAAGCCACTAACCTAGTACAGCTCGACGCATCGCACTCTACGTGTGATCTACGGAGGCTCACGAGGCAGAGCACTGTCTAGCATTGCCCGCATGGCCCCTTGGGAGGTAGAACCCCTGTTCGAAATCCTTAAGGCCTCTTGCTCACGAGCTACTCGAAAGGTTTTAATAACGACCCGTCGCAATGTAGGGTGCAACAGTGTACGCCGGAAGGCAGTAACACGCCCCCCCAACCCTCCCTGAAGATACGGGAACTGCACAGTAACCCTAACTAAAGGAGACACAGGTAGCCGCCAGGCGGCACCTTCATGTGCCCTTGTGTCCTACTCACTAGCCAGCACCAAGCATCTAGGCTTGCTGCAGCTTGGCGCACGCATACCCGAAGAGAGAAGCCTTCAAACAAATAGCCCCTTCTTGAAGTGTTCGTCGAATGGAGCAACAACTGTCTAGCCAGCTACGTGCTTAGCAACACCGAAGCCGGAGCTATCCTGCGCTTGCTGACCAGCTAGATTCGGCGAGAGGCATATAGCGGCAGCCTATTGGCTAGACGGCGCCTTGCTACTGCCAAAGAATTTTTTGTACATGTCTCTGACATGCTGAGCAAAGTAGGGGTCTGGAGAGCTCTCCTTTAGGTGTAGATCCACCGGAACGCCCTTCAAGCAGTCAACCTGCGCACAAACACTTCCTTGAGACTCCCCTTCCTCTCAGGCCCTCATCCTTAGCCATAAAACTCAACCATTGATGTCTTCACCCGCAAACCACACCGCACAAAACCCGTTAACCCTTCCTCTAGTGAGAGGGCGCTATACAGAGCTCGCCTCTAGGCACGCGATGAAGCGCAAGTGCTCGACGTTTAGCTGTGAAAGGCTGGATTCCGGGGTGTACGTTCAGCACAGCAGGGCTGCTACGGGGTTTGCTACTTTAGGGAGCAAGAAAACGGAGGCCTTGCTCAAGTGCTTAGCATGATGCAAATCGGAGGCTATAACAACAAAAGACTATAGTCCAGAGATATGGGATTTACGTGGAGAAAGTCGATGGTCTGATGTGCCGATGCCAAGGCTTGTGGGAGCGTTTGAGGCCCTTCTGACGGTTTGGGCCCCTTCCTGAGCGTCGAAGTCATTTCATACACTCTAAGAGTGCTCTGTACCTGTGCACAAACCCGAGGTGCTCAGAACCATCACACCTAAACCCCCCTACCAGCGCGGAGAGCACAGAGCTGTGGAGGGGCCTAGTACTCCTGCAAATGTCGCCAACGTCCCCCCTAGCCAGTGCCTCTCCCGTTACTTCTGACACTCAGAAAGACTTGCTGCTGCAAGTGCTCCTGCTAGCACTGCTCTTGCTGCTCTGGAAGCAGCAGCAAGAGCCCTGCAGGCACCGCTCCCCCCTGACGGAAGACTTGGAGTCTTTCTCTCTCTCTCTCACCGGTATGCGTCGAAATACGGATGTCATTGTGGTTCATTCACAAGGGGGAAGCTGCAGGTTAGATACCGCCTCTCGCTGAGTTGATGCAGGCACTTCAGCCGCTGCGCAGCGCCAGTAATAATTCTGGCATGCAGTCACTGGCTGCGGGTAGTACCCGGATAGCGTCTTGCGCAGTCCACCAGGCTTCACGAATCTTGGTGCACACGAAGCGTTGAAATTCCTGCATAGAACTATCTTAATGCGCCTCAAAATTTTCTGCGCGCCAGCAGCAGCAGCGGCAGCAGCGGCAAGAGCAGCAGGCTTCTATCTCTGCAGCAACGGCTGCCGCTGCAACTGCATGCGTCCCACCGCATCCTGATGAACGGCACCGGTGTCTGACTATCCTATCGGGTGTATCTACAGTGTCCTGTTGCGAGAACTTCTATAGGCTTATAATTGCTGCAAAAAGGGGCTTCCCCGACCCCTTTTTCTCTCGTCTTCGCTATCCGGCGAGGGGAACGTGTGGCCTACCAGTACACGACTCTGGACGGTATGACGAGATCTACACGGTAGCGGGAGGGGCCTCCAGGCGCGAAGGCGTTGGGGGACGAAGACGGGGAGGCGGCATCTCCTGCCATCTTGGCCTTACGTTGGTGTTGTCACCACATGCAGGCTGTATCCGAGTCTTCGGAGTGAGCGCTACCCTCAGAGGACCCTCTGGTGAGATTCTGCTCGTGTCTGCATATCCGTAAACATCCGTGTATATACGCATGTGCGTATATATATATGCGGATATATATACGCATATATATATACGCATATATACGTACAGATCTGCCCCCCCATCGTATAGAGCCGTAGGCACACAGAATTTGGGAGGTTCCGCGGGCTGAGAGGGTGCCTCAACAGTGCCGTGCAGGGGCATGGCAACACACACATCCCTGCTACTGAGACACCTGCGGGTGCTGCACAGGCGTCTGGAGCAGCAGCCGAACGCAAAGCTCAGTCGGCGCTCTCCGCACCGACGGGCACTGCCTGGGGTGTCGCAGCGGATCCCCCCGTCCCGCTGCATCCTAGCAGCAGCAGCAGCTGCTGCAGCTGCAACAGCAACAGCAGCAGCAGCGCACACCGCCGCCAGCGGCAGTAGCAGCGTAAAGGAGGGCATGCAAAGCAGCAAGAAGGGCTCTTCACACACCCTGCGACCAGACGCCCTCTGGAGTCGCTTTCTATGGGGCCTTCGGCAGCGTCAAGGCTTTGACGTGTTTTTTTCGCGAGAGGCAGCCGCGAGGCACCTGCTGCGGCAATTTCCGTGGCGCTACTTGGGTATGTCTTATTTCCGGGATTTCTGGAGAGAGGGCCTGCCCGTGCGCTGTGCAGAACCCTCACCAGCCGCTGCTGCAGCGTCACCTGCATGCGCTTCCTGGGCAGAAGCGGCATCCGAGGCGAAGCGGTCGGCTGCCTCTCAAGAAACAAACTCCTGCACGTCTTGCTCCTCCTCCTTCCCATGGGACGGAGCCCCCGAAGTAGGATCCTTCCGGAATTCGCAAGGTCTGTACATCAAAGTCTACAGATGGAGGCACGAGCATCGACAGCATCGACAGCAGCAGCAGCAGCACGGAGACACCGCCGCCGGTCATGCGAGCGCGCAGGAGGCCCCACGGTGGGGCCTGTGGGGGGCCCCTCTGCGAGATCGACCTGTTAGGGGAGTTGTGGTGCTTGTTCATGGGCTGGGAGAGCACTGCCGCAGCCATTTCTTCCATAAGCCCCCTGTTGTAATGTCGGAAGCAGCAGCAGAGGCAGCAACAGAGGCAGCAACAGAAGCAGCAGCAGAAGCAGCAGCAGAAGCAGCAACAGAAGCAGCAACAGAAGCAGCAACAGAAGCAGCAACAGAGGCAGCAACAGAAGCAGCAACAGAGGCAGCAACAGGGCAGCTGCACAGGGGTCATGGCTTACACCGCCCCCCCTCTTCCTGCTCCTCCGTGGAGGATGAAGCAGCAGCAGCAGGCGAACGCGGGGATGGCTGGGGAGCCTTCCGACCGACGTATATCGGCAGCTGGGTAGAAGGCTTCAACAGGTTAGGATTTGATGTTGTTGGGCTCGACATGCAAGGGCATGGCGCTTCAGACGGCTGGGGGAAGGGTCGGTGTATTGTGCGTTCTCTAGACGATCTCGCGGAGGATCTGCTGCTTCTCTTGCGCCTCCTGAGGGCGGAGTACCCCCAGCGGCACCCCTGTGAGGAAGGGCAGCTGCTGCATGCCCAAGTGCACCCCCTGCAACGCGGGGGTGCCGCATGCAGAGCGCAGCCGCATTCCCTCCCCTCCAGCGGCGGTGGAGAAGGCTCGAGACTGCAGCGGAGGCGGCGCTCGCCGAGCGCTGTCGGGAGGTCTGCTGACGCACCAGCGGATCGCGAGGCAGAGGCGCCTCCAGAAAAAGCAGCAGGAGCGCAAGCAGGAGCTGCTGCTGCTGCTGCTGCTGCTTCTGCTGCTGCTGCTGCAGCAGCAGCTGCTGCTGGAGTCCCCATGTTTCTCGTGGGACTGTCTCTGGGGGGTTGGGTGGCTCTTCGGGCTGTACAACTGGCAGCAAATGAAAGGCGCAGCAGCAGCGCAGCAGCAGCAGCAGAAGCAGCAGCAGACGATTTCGCTTATGGCCATGTCTTCCAGGAGAATCTGCGCTTTGTAGAATGCTTCTCGACTCCCGAGGCAGCAAGAGCTGCGGCAGCTGCCGACGCTGATGCTGCAGCACAGGCGGCAACTGCTGCTGCAGTTGGAACGCCTCTGTGTCTCCAAGGGCTCGTGCTCCTTTCCCCGATGTTGCAGCTCTCGCGCAGACGTCACCTCCAACGTTCCAGGCTGATTCGCTACGCTGCCGCTGCACTTGCTGCAGTCAAGCCGCATACGCCTCTTCTTCCTCCTGGAACTGTAAGGGAGCCTCAAAAAGTAGATGGGTGGATAGTCATGCTTCCCGTTCGTTCTTTCAGGTTTTTTGCAGCCACGTGGTGTCTAGACACCCCCTGCAGCCATCTCTCGACTCGACTGCTTCTGCTGCTGCAGCGTTGCTGCTGCTGCTCTCCCTCCTCGCCTGCCTGCCTCCACAGGCCCTCCCTGCAACAACTTTCAACCGTGAGGAATGCCTGCTTCTTTGAAGCTGCTGCTGCTGCTGTTGTGCCTCAGCGTCGACGCCACCCGTATCTGCTCCACTATTACCAGTCCGATCCGTTGACGTACAAAGGGGGTCTACCCGCAGGCATAGCAGTGCCACTGATGTGGGAGATGGAAGCCGCAACGCAGCACTCCGAGCTGCTACAGCTGCAACACCAAGATGCTGGTGCAGCCTTGCTGGTGCATGCGGTGCAAGACCCCCTCTGTGACATCACTGGCAGTGTAAACTGCTTCTCAAACCTTCTAGGCCTCCCTGACAGACAACTGCTCGCTATAGAGGGACCCCTGCCGGGCGCTGCTGCACCCGCCGCTTCTACTCCTGCGAACTGCCAATTTGATAGCAGCGACATGCAGCGAGATCTCGAGGCGCAACACGAGGAAGGCAGCAACGGCAGCGGCAGCGTACACGAGCACGTGCATCCCAAGCTGCATGCGCTGTATCCAGAATTTGACTTCCATCTCCCAGCAGCACCTGCCTCCGCTGCAGCGGCACAGCAGCAGCCGGCCTGTTTGAAGGCGTACGAAGAACGCATGAAAGGCGCGGCAGACTGTCGCGAAAGGAAGCCTAGAGTCATTGTAGCCAGGGGTATTGACGTAGTGCACGATCTCCCAAACGAACCAGGGCAGCACCTTCTCTTCCCCCTCGTGGCAGCGTGGATAACGAGCCGCTGCCCTGAGCCACAGGATCAACGAATCCAGCAGAGGACTGTTCATCCACAGGAGCACCATCAACAAGAAGAAAGTAATTTGTGAAGATCGGGGCATGTGTGAATCGGCAAAGCAGCGAGCGAGGGCTGGAGCAGCGACTGGGTTGCTGCCTTGGATCCTTCTGTGCAGCTGAATGGCTCGTCACCATCTGTTTCATCCACGATTTTTAGAACCTACAATACCTCTGGTCGTTCTGCCTCATACTGGCTGTATTTGCGCGCTTTCTCTGGGCCTTCCCTTTCCTCGCGCCTTCACGTCAAGGCGGAGGGCCGTTTTAGCCGACGGTGCAGTTTTCACGGATAGGCGGAAACGTGTTCATGTGTCTCGTGACCTTCAGCCACCTAGGAGCCTCCTGTGCATATTAAGACTAAGGGGATGTACAATGATTTGTTGCATGTAATCGTTGGGGGCGACCAGTAATTGCTGCCTGTAGCTAGCAGCTGCGAGCAGCCGTGCTGTGTATACACTGGTTTGCAGTACGCTTGTCGGTCGTCTGTACAGCGTAATCCACTACATGCCACCGAGGCGTGCAGCCACTGCGCATCGTATATGGCTCTGTTTGGTTCCAGCAAACGCAGTTTCTTCTCCTAGCTTGCCTTAAAGCCTGCACGAGAGATGCATCGTAAAACACAGGCTGCCAGGCAGAGTAACGCTTTGCATTTAATCTTAGAGAAAAAAGAAGCACGGGCTTCCCCAGCGCCACATTCCTTACCCTCCATCCAGAGGCTGCTGTTGCGGGCTGAGAGCTAAAATATATATCCAATGGGCTAGAAAGCACCGAAGTAAATTGAGGTGGATGGACTTGAATGCGCGGTCTGAATGTTCGTATTTCTCTATGCAGCACAACAGGATAAGCTCAATATAATGGGAATAAACGCTGTGCACGTATGCGCAAAGCCGCACTGTGCAACGAGGCGAGGATAGGGGAAGCTTTGAGAAGGTACAGCAATGCGCACGCTAGCTGGCTATCTCCCCTCATGAAGAAACCGTTGGCGTGGAGACAGGGAAGAAGGAAAACCTTCAATGGGTGTTAAATAAACTGGTCATCATTTTTTTTATGGGAGGATGGCTTCGTAGTGGTACTCCGTGGTAGAGAGCTACAGTGCCTGCGCTGAGGCAAACGAGCCCTCTCATACTCGGGTAGGGCTCAAAGCTCAGAGTATCGAGGCCGCACTCCATAGTCTCAAGGTCGCTGTAATAAGCCACCAAAGGGCGCTCTGAAGGGAACAAGTATGTGGAATTTTCTTTCCTTCGATGGGGTGCTTGGGTGCGTAGCGGGCTGACTTGCTAAAATCCAACGTCAATCGTGCTATACAGGATTGCTTGTTCAAGGACTGAGAATATGCAGGACTGGGTGGGCTGTCTTCCGCAATGAGCCATGCGGTGGTTTGTGCGGTCGTATTCTGCCTTTTGAGGACGTAGCCAGCTGTGTAGCACTACAAGCTCTTCATTTGCACTTTTGCTCTGCATTTGCACTTTTGCTAAACTACGTGCATTCGAATCGGAGCAGGTAAAGGTTTGACGATTTGGTATGATTGTTAGTATGCGTTACCCGCTGCATAGTAGATTTTATTCAGTGGAATCAGCCTTAAAGCTGTTTTTTGCTGCTTTCGTTACCATGTGCAGCTAGCTGTGAATGACCGAAGTGCTCAGAAGGAGCAGCACGAAGCAACGCAGCACAGCCTCCTAGCCCACTCACGGTGCAATCCTGGGAACTGACAAGGAAAAGAGGGGAAAGCGTTCTTGGAGTGACACTCAATAAGCTCTATCATACCTCGTATTGGGCTGCGGGCAGAGAATGTCTAAGGAAAGCCCATGTGGCGCGCTACGAGCTGCTACTCGGCCGGCCTTCTCACCTTAAAACAAGGACTGTGCAGCATACCACACAGATCATACAGCTTTCCAAAGAAATGATACAAAATCTCAACTAATTTCGACTTGCTTTCTACCTGCGCGCCTCCCCGGAGTGACCTTTGAAGGAACGGTCTACTAAGCATTGCATAGTTGTGGCTCAGGATTGCATCGCTGTACGGGCTACAGAAAGCAACGAGGAATTTTAATAGTACATCAGCTACAAAAGGAATTATTGCAATCGCCTTCGGGGCGCACCTTCGTGGTGGGCGTTTGGGCGTTTCAAGTTTGAGCAGCAAGGATCCTCCCATCCACCGTGTGTGGCAGTGCTAAAGGTGTCATTGCCGCTACTATCACTACTTGCGTTTATTCTTAGCAAAACTAATCGGAAAATGCAGGAAAATTTGGTGTTTGTAGGAGTCCTGCTTGGATAGTCAGCACGAGACACGTCGGTACATCCTGCAGCGTATGCTGGGCTCAAGGCCTTCAGCTTTCATCTGATGGAAGAATATTTTTGTCCTCCTCCATGTAACAATGATGAAAGTAATGTAGGGAAGCCGCTCTTGTCTCGATTCTCCGCGATTTCAGAAAAGACACTCCCTACGCCCACGTGGCAGCCGCGTTGTGGCTTGCAGTCAGTCGTTACCTGGTAGCTTTGCTTGCGCAGACACACCGGAATTCACGGCCCTATGGTTATACCAAAGAGATCTCAGGTACTTCAGACCTAACATAGCTAATATGAAAGGCAGCAAAACACAGAGGACTACAGGCCTGCGTATCCCCAGGCACAGAACACTGCAGTCCTCGAGTCGGAGCGTCGTACCAGGATCAGAGTAAAACATCCCTCATTTGATGAAAGTTTCCCTTCTCTTTTAAGAAACAGTTCCTTCCGTGATTTTGATTTTGATACTAAACCCAATTGATGTTGGTTGTTTCAATTACACTTTTTGGACCAACTTCTGTCATCCCCTGCCACAGATCACACTGCCTATCTTTTGCAAACGTGGCCAGACACCAAAGGCTCCATAACTTTTCTCCTCCTCATCTCGTCACCTCGGATCTAGTACGCGCCACCTGATATGGCCGAATCCAAGGTGAAGGTTGGTGCAGCCCAGCACTTGCTCATCTCACACAGCAGGTCACAATCGATGAGAGGAGCCTTGCTGACAGGAAAAAGGCCTCAGTAGGGGACGAATGATAAGGTGCGCTGACACTCCCCGGTCAAGAGAATCAGCCCACAACCCTCTGAGCCCGCGTGTGAAACCTTCTACTGGGCACCTAGGAGAACCTTTTGCAGGTGGGGGGATAAGGAAACAAAGGGTTGCAAGGAACAGCAAACTTGGGGGCTCCACAATGAAGCGCGTGCTTACCAGCAGCAACTCGAAGGGCCCGCAGTATTACGCCGCTAGGCATTTCTTCCCCGTCACGGTACTGGGAAGCTGGGTTTGAAGTCTGCTTTCTGTGTTTCTTGCGGTGATGATCCAATTGGGGGTCGGGATGTATCTGGCCGCCTGGATCACCTGAGAGTCTTGTCGGCTCCGAAAGGGGAAAAGCCCAGAGTTTCCAGCAAGTACAGGATACAGAAGAGGCCTTTAAAACTAGTGTACCTACGCTTCAGCCTTCGTGGTCTGAGGCCTCTTTGATGTAAACGTCATCTTTGCTCAACACGATGCCCCGAGAAGAGGTTTTCAACGTTTCCCGAGCAGTACTCTCTGAAAGTGCATCAGGGTCTTATAAAAGTTCTTTGCAGGTTAAACCCTCGAGTTCTGCTGCCGGTGCCGGATTGCCTCAATATGCAGGAGAGTGGGTCCTCTCTCTCACATTACGCGCATCCATCCCATGGACAGCAGCCTATCGTCCCTTAGCCCTCACGATGATGGCAAATTTCGATGCTGGGCGGCAATAATGCTGCCTTCTTTAAATTTTCTCAAAGAGCAGACTAATGACCTTATGAGATTTGGGGAATTTCCCCTTAAAATAGCATGTAGGGCTCATTGGGGTTACCCCCAAAGAGAGATCTCCATACAAGAGACCCCACTTACTAGCCTTGGTTATCGTCAAATATCTTGTAGGACATGGATTTCTTAGAGCCAAACACGGAGAACCGTTTCTACTCTTAGAGGAGGCCCTGGGTGGATGAGCCCTTACCGATCCCCAAAATTCAGATCCACAGGAACCAAATGCATTGCTTTCCTATTTGGGGGCCTGTAGAGCTACCGGGTGGCATAAGAAATTTCGTTCTTGAGCTATTTAACGGATTATTGCTAGAATGTATCCGAAAGGAAGGCTGGATATGCTCTGGTTGCTCCGAGCACTCCACAATCATATCGTAGAGGTGACTTTGTGGCCCCGTAGCGGTTCAGAAGAAGCCCCTTTGCATAACAGCCAAATGGATACTGCGTCCTGGGCTTCCTCAACTGCCCTTTTAGCGACGGCCCTCTTGGGGCGTGGTTTGGACTAAATAAACAGAATGCAAGCCCAGAGGTTACCGGTTGTAGGGTAGTTTTGATTTGCGGATCATGGGCTAGCCATACATATGCCGCGGCAAGTGGGGTAGAAACGAAGCAGTTAGTGGCCGAGTGGCTCTTTATGTGCGGTCGCTGCAGCGAAAAATGCGCCTATGCAACAGCCGAAGCACCGCGGACAACGGCTGTACAGTCTCCTGCAAGTCTCGCACGCAGCCCCCAGCAAACGCAGCAAACTCATGGGGTGTTTGCGCTTGTTACATATGTACTGTGGATTTTCGTGCTGGCTGCAACTTGCGAGGAGCTATTTCCGAACCGCATATCTTTATCTTTTCATGGTTTGGCTTTCTCGCCGGTAGTTTGCTGTAGCCCAACTCCCCTTCTCTAATGGCACTGTAGCTTGCTGCAGCGGTACGCATAGCGCTAACTCCTTGTTGTGCACGCTGCACAAACTGAATCTATTTCAGGCAGTAAAAGAGGCTTTTAATTGGAGACAGGTTCAAGAAAAACACCAGAAGAACAAAGTAAAGACCCTACGAAACCACAGAGGGGGGAAGTGGTCTACAAGGAATCTGGCTTCATGACGCATAGGCGACAGGAAGGTGCTACAGGTCTCGACGCCTGCCTGTAGTGACTACTCCTGCCGCGTTCGTCCCGAACACCACTGCAGGTAATCGGGTGTGCACCACCTACCCAATGCGTTTACAGCTGCAGCTGACAAAAAGTACACCGTAATTCATTCGTCGCAATGAATAGGTGCAACTGCGTAAAACTGATAGCCCCACATGCTTACGGGGCTGGTGTGCAATGACACAAAACTTCACAAATGGTACGTGTGGCCTTTGCTGGCACCAATATTGGCTTGGCAATCACTCAGCCTCCGTGTACCTGAAGCACTCACGACCGACGACCTATCAAAAAAGGGACTTGCAATGCGTGTTTCATACGTCCAATTGTACAAGTTGCTTCAGCCGAACTTGTTTTGCAATTCCTGCAACTAAGCTCGCTGCTTCTGGCAGCGTGGATCAGACTAAGGATTGGCCTTTTGCTTCCGCAGACGTCAAACGCCACTGACTCAGGTGGGTGCATGCACATTCATCAAGGCCCCCGCTAAAAGTCAAAAGCTCCTCTCCCATGTGCCTGGTCTGTACATTGGTAGTTTCTAGTTTGTCTGTGTATACCATTCTTGCAATCCTTTCAACTCCGAAGATTTAGTTTTTTGTACGATATCGTATCTGCACTAGGCCTCCCGAAAGCGGCAGAAACCTCTGCTTCGCTGCGGCTATAGCCCTGTCGTCTATTGGCTTGCCCGCACAGGGGCCAGAGCCAAGCCGTCCTCCGACTGCATTTGAGTTGCAAGAACGTCCCCATCGCTCCCCTGTCCACCTGGTGGTCAGATCTCTAACGCTTTCGATTGGAAGCTTCAGGGGGTGAAGAAGGGACTGCGCCGAGGAAATGCGGTGGGGGCACAATGCAGCACGACGAAGAGGGACCTCCACCGTGTGCCGTAGCGAATGAACAAACGCAAGCCCGTCTCTCCATCCTCTACTTCCTTCCAAGAGTAAACAATTGTCTACCACATGCCCTTTATTCTCTCCTCCACATCCTCAATTCTACTGCTCCCTGTCACCAGCACGCCAGCCGAACCCCCCCCTCCCCTAAGCTCCCGACCCTCCCCACTGTTTATACCCCGCCACAGCGAGCCACAGGATCTTGGCGGAGAGTGGGAATGTTAGGAAAGATGCTGTCAGGCACCCCACTTTGAACCTCCTCTGAGAAATTCGTAACATCTCCAACTTCTTTTGTATACTTTATCCGCTCAGCTTGTGCACCATTTTCATATTCTTGCAGCCGCCTCATCAGCACGCGCACTTGGGCTTCCGTTCATTTCCCTGCCCACGTGCCAATATTTTCTGGAGAGATCCACATACAGCTCTTCGAGTACTGAAGAGCATTTATGGTCTTCAAGAGGGTCATTACAGGCTCAACCCCTTGGTCCTGTTCAGATGACTCCATTACTTCTGCTTAGTCGAAGCCTTTTGCTTGTTCATCCCATACGGCATCCATGACGCCTGTGGCGAGTTCCTTAAAATCCGATCCTCATCTCAAGGAACTTGCGAAGCTATCGAAGGCGGGACCGACGTTCTGGTTAGCATTGTCTATCAGATCCCCTGCAATCATCATGTTTCTCAGCTTCTCAGCCATGTGCACGCCTACCCCGCCTTGTACAGTCGCATGAGTATCTGTAAAGTTTACCTTCCTTGTGGCTTTAAGGCTATTCGCAAACTCTTGTAATATCGTGCTTTCTTTCTGATGACTGCCCGCCGTCGAGCAAGGAGGAGACATGCCTAAAACCAAAGAGCCAAGATTATACCTCAGGACGAACTTCTTGAGCTCCGAAAGGCCTTTCAGGCGCTGTGCAGCCGCCATCATGAGCCCACTGTATAGATGAATCGCCAGGAAACAGCTGACCATTCGCTCCTCGTCGGTTGCTTCAAGGTCCTCGATGGTTGCAAGCACCAGGTCTGTTCGATGTGCCAAAAGCGCCACAGGATCATCCACCGTCGTCCTGTCGACAATCGGTATATATGCCTCTTTAAAAGCGCGTTGTGCCTTTTTGCGATGCTGCTCTCTACGCATTCTGAAAGAGTTTCGTGTTCTCCTCCAAGCGGTCTAGCGTGTCATTTTCCTCTTCCCACGTAGTTCCCAATACATCGTCCTCACTGCCGCGGGCGTGATCAGGGGCAGGTACATCGTCTACGCTTAGATTGGCGTCGGATCCATGCATCAAGAAGCCCATCGAACTAGACCCTTATAGTCCCTAGCTTGCAACAATGATGACCACAGCAGCCGCTGACGCCAATGTAACGAATCGCCTGGCCCTCCCGAAGGCCATGCGCATGGCAGGCTAATAGAAGTTCACAGTCCTATTCAAGTGGCGGTTTCTTACTCTGGTATCGTTGGGGTTAAGCAATACCTCCACAGTCATTGGGGTTTCATGTATGCCATATGAGGTGACCTCGCTTCGATCCCCAGCCGCAGTCTTCTTGGCTGTCGTTTTATTGCCAGTAGCTAAAGACAACAAGATTCACATCGTTAATGAGGAAAAAGCCATCAGGAAGGCCAACCTGTGCGCACGGGGCACCTGTGCCGCGTCACTCGTGCGAAACGGCGTGGGATACCCACGGTAAACACAGAGCAGAGCCAAAATGGCTCTGCCATATTCCCTCTATCCCAATCCGCACAACCCTGGTGAGTAAAAGTGCTCTCTAGGGGTGAAAAAGGGGGCGGAAGATTTGGATGGGAGTACCCAGGGGGCCAAATATTGAGTTCTACAAGGAGGTACGAAGGTGGTCTACTCCCAAAGGACTCCGCATGACCTCTCTCATTGGATGCATCAAAAATTAGCACGCGTAAGACGGTTGCCCTAGTGTTACACTCAAAATACAGATACCATACAGGGAGCACCAACCCGGAGTTCAGCTTGGATCCAAGCTGCTCAAGGTCTAGGAAGGCACTTGTGCCCTGGAGGAACTCACGCCTTAACCATAGAAAGCTTGAATCTTGGCTTCAGGTGAGTTTAGGAG
The DNA here is from genome assembly GCF_002999335.1 of Cyclospora cayetanensis. Lineage (NCBI taxonomy): Eukaryota > Apicomplexa > Conoidasida > Eucoccidiorida > Eimeriidae > Cyclospora > Cyclospora cayetanensis. Next base: position 42,118 of record NW_020312039.1, on the reverse strand, counting down.
TTATTTACTCTCGTAGTTGCACCACATTCTTGGCCAGAAGTGCAGCGAAATCAGGGAACGCTCCACGTGCACACTTGGCTTTGAAGGAAATAGAGGATCGCAGACACCTCTCAGCGAGCTTTGGTGGTAATACGCAGCTTCGTCATATCTTTTCATGCAATTATATTAAAGGCTTAACTCTCCACTATGTATGAGGCTGCGTGATGGACTTGCGCATTTTGCTGACCTCATCTGCAACCCATGAGGGCGCGTTAGCTGGCAATGCCACACTTGGACACTTTCTCCTGCACTATTATTTTTTTTCAACGATTAGCAAGGAGCTGAATGATTTTCATGTGTATTCATATACGTAACTTCTTGTAGAGTACTAGTAGCGGGATAATGGGTGACGCAATATTATGTGTTAGTGCTGTAGACGAAGGTGTAACTAGCTGTGAATGCTCGAAGTTCTCAAAGGGTGCAGCCACGCGGATCCTAGCTGCCTTTTTTCTCCCATGTGAGAGCTCTGAGGGGCCCGGAGAGGGGAAGGCTCTTTTGAGAACACTCGATAACTTTCCATCAAGCTCGTCCCGAGTCATTAATCAAGTGTTTATTGCGTGACACTCTGACCCTTTGACGTAACTGGGCTTATACCACAGTTTGTTTTAGAGCAGGGCGAGCCCAACGCTAGAAGCTTGAACGTTGGGTATAGCTTACTAAGGGGCGGTGTGCGACCGCTGAAGCATGCCTGGAGAGCTCAGAGGATATGGCACAATGCCGTCTCGGTTCTCGTCCTCTCTACAGGTAGCAGCCCTAAGGGGTGAATAAAAGGAGAGAGAGGGTCACTTTGGACGCGAGAATTCATATTTTCTCCGAGGCTTTGATTGGGCTGGGGCGTTGCGGTTACACCTTTGGAGACTCGCCGCAGTGCGCTTTCAACAACAGGAAGAGGGCAGCGTGCCCGTTTCAGACCTTATTGCTTCTGTCCACATAATTAAAAGAGCTGTATGACCCACTAGGCGAGACCTTTGGTGCGTGTCGCACATCGCAACCCTCAAAATCTTTTCGCTGTAGTGCGCAGCTGTGGGTTGAGGGAAGGCTGGTTTAGCTCGTTGCCTGGGGAGGGTGCATTCGCGTATTTATTTGAGTTGTTCATGGCAACGGGAAAATATGCTATGCGAAGAACTCGAGCAAAACTGCGCAGTGGAAGAGGGCAGGCCATGGCAACGTTATCGGAATGCAATCCCTCCTGAAAGCACATTCAGCCACACACAGGAGCAGCAGCAGCCTGCTGCCCCCTTGCAGCGGGAGCGGCGGCGAATTCTCTGCTTACATTGCATAGATGAATGCATAAAGGACGCAAAGCGAATGACAGGGCCTTTCACGATTGCTCGAGGAGTTCTTTATTGCCAACGAAAAGGATCATGGCTTTGTTGTGTTGCTGCTGTAGCAGTGGGAGAAGCTCTTGCGGTATGGCCATGTACGCAGCTGTTCGTTTGCTTCTACCAGTGCTGCTGTATCCTACCACAAGAGCGGTTAAGCCGAAGGGCGTCCGTTAACACCAGAGTCCTCTGCCATAGAGTATGCCCATTAACGTTTCTGTAATGTGCTCTAGGAGCCTCTCTGCTAGGCAAAGGCGACGCATATATCGAAAGCCAGTAGCAGCAGCTTCCACTGCTGCTGCTACTGCTGCTAGTACTAAAGATCGTAGCCAAGGGTTCCACCTCAATTTAAGCCCTTAAAACGCTTTATTATGATCTGTCAAGCTAATTTTTCCTGGAGCAGTGGATGTCTCCTCTAGGGATAGCAGCATATATACATAAAAATATATGCCGCAGGGGGTCTGCTGCAGCCACTGCGCACAACCAAGGCCATCTCTTAGGCTGCAGTGCAGGCGCAGCCGCTCCAGCTGCTGCAGTCGCCGCCGCTGCTCCTGCGCTAAACTAGTAAATGTCTCGCAATACATAAACTGCATAGGCTCTCCCCTTATTGTTAGGGGCCTTCCCAGCAGCAGCGCCGCAGCCGCCACTACGGATTACCAGTCCATCCTGAGGAGCTCTTTCATCGTGGCTGCAGCAAGGCCCTCAGGTGTAGCAGCACCCATAGAAGCAACAACGCGCGTTGCTGCTGCTGCTCCTCCTCGACAGGAGCAGCAGCAGCAACGGTTCAGTCTTTCCTCTGGGCACAGGCACGGCTGCTGGGGCGGCGGTAGCTTCTGCAGTGCTGGTGGAGGCTTTCGGAGAGCCGCAGGAGATCGCCAGCAGGCAGCTCGGGTTCCCAATCCTGTTGTAATTCGAAAACAATTAATCCAGAGTCGTTTACTTCCCTCCGAGGGACTGCCAGTCGCGGCAGCAGTCCTTCCCCCCACCTTCACGCCGCGCCTTCAGCAGCAACAGCGCCAACAACAGCTGCAACCAGTGAGCAGAATGGGCTCAAGAATCAGTTTCAGTCCATACCAACAACGGCAATGAGCTCTGCAGGTGCTCGTGGGGGGGGGATGCCAGCCTCGCTGCAGACTGCCGCAGCGGCAGCATCAGCTGCAGCGGCTGGCGAGGGCAGCAGCGCAGATGGTGGTAAGAGTCGTTTTTCCCCTTCGCCTGTTTCGCAACCCCCTTTGAAGCTTAGGGAGGGCTCTGCGGCTGTCACTGCACCGCTTTCGTGGGCGAGGAGTGCATGCCGTCCTGAGCACTTGAACAAGTGCAAGTCTTGTGCTTTGCGCCGTTTGGCTTTGCAGGAGGCAGACTGTACATGCGCGCGATCGGGGGGCCTAGACAGCGGAAGACAACACGTCATGATGCCCTTTTGCATCAGTGCTGGGTCGCTCCCACTCTCCCCCTCGATAGGGAGCAGCAGCGGCAGCAGCAGCAGCAAATCGATACGCAGCAAGAGGCGGCGGCGGAGGAGTGCCGACTTCTGCTAATGCAGCAGCGCATCGCAGCGCAAACGCATGCTCCTTTCTTCCCGGAGGGCAAGGAGCAATCCTCGCAGAATCCAGAAGATAAACGTATGATTCTCTTTCCCGCGGCAGAAGCTGCCGCTGCAGGCAAGGGGGGAGGGTTTCCTGCCGATGCAGACGCTCCCGCAGATAGCTCTTCGGCAGCTTCGGATCATGCATCAGCTGCGAAGCGCGTTGAGACGCCGCTTTCTCATGAATTGATGACAGCAGAGTCTTCAGCGGAGGAGACGGCTGCGCCTGCTGTGGATGCCCCTCCCGACAGGGAGCAGCTAGCCGGAGCTGTTGACAAAGAGAGCAGCATCGTGAATAGCAGCGCCTCGGAAATAGACGCTACCGAGAAACTTTCCTCGCAGGGAGATGCCTCGAGCAAACCTCCTCCAGGCACTGCTGCTGCAGCAGCACCGACGGCAGGAGCAGCAGCAGCAGCGGAAGAAGCTGTGCTGCAGCAGCGGGTGCAAGTGCCCCTAGTTCGTCTGCTCACGACGCAACCTTTCAGAGTATTTGACGCCTCCGTTTTCTGCTCTGCCTCCGCAGCTCCTACTCGGGGAAGGGGCCGTCGAGGAGCAGCAGCCGCTGCGCGAAGGCTGCTGCAGCAACAGCAACAAGAGGAGGAAATGCTTCTACAGGGGTCTGTGCGAGCGTCGCGTGGAGGTCGAAGTCGTGGAAGGGGTGCAGCAGCGGCAGCAGTCGTTGTTGCAGCCGAAGCAGAAGGAGCTGGAAACGGAGGCAGCCGTGGAAGCGGTGCCTCTGCGTGTCTGGCAGCAACTGAGCAGCAGCAAGAGGAGGCCTTTCGTTTTCTCGGGGAGGAGCAGCAGCAAATGGCGGAGACTGTGGGGGAGTGGGCAACAGACTTCAACTGCCTCGATCAGGAGCTTGTGCTGGAGTACATGTATGCAGACCGCCGCTTGCAGCAGCAGCACTCGCATCTGCTGCAGCAGCAGACGACGATGCCAGAGGCTGGCACTCTCGAATCTGTGCAGCAGCAGCAGCGGCTGTTGCATCAGCAGTCCGTCTGGAGGCGGGAAGGCTATCAGACAGTGCCTGCAGCAAGGAGAGCGTCGAATGCTGTCGCCTCGCAGCGAAAGGAGGCCTTGTTATACGAACAACAGCCACACCCCCACCGTCAACCAACCCCCCAACAGCTGTGCTTCCTCCATGATGCCTTGCCAAACGTAAGTTGGGGCGACCTTGTGCATTCGTGTAAAAATCGTGTAAAAATCGTGTAAAAATCGATGTGTGTGTAGCTGGTAAGGCTGCGCGACATACACCGCTGCATTAAGTGTGGGGGCATCTCCTTCCCCTCCCCCTTGCGTGGCACACATGTACTTGCACTTTGCCTTGCTGAAATTTTTATTTTTCTTCGTCTCGCCTCGACTTTCAAGCCGGTTCTCTTTTAGAGGTCGTGCAGACCTTTCATTTTGCCGAATAGCACATCCTGAGGTGACACGTCTCCATGTGTTTTGTGGTTAGTGGGAAGCAGTGCTAAGGAGGAGAATGAGGCCACCTTGCAGCTCTGTGAAAAGCGCTTTGTTTGCTGACCTTTATTTGCGCTTCTTCCCGAGTCGCATGTTTCGACTGTGTGGAGTATTTGCGGCCTTTTGCCGCAGGTGCAGCGGCAGGCAGCCGCATTCTTCAATTCAGTTCCTGCAGCGGCAGTTGGCAGCAGCAGCGCAGCAGTCGTTGCCGCTGCAGCAGCAGCTGCAGGCAGTGCGATATCCGTGGCGGGCGGAAACTTGCTGCTCCTGCCTCAGCTGTCTTCGCGGAGTCGGCTGCAGCAGCAGCAAGAGCATCAGCAAGCTGCGGCTTTGGCAGATGCTGCAGCTCCTGCAGGAGCCGAAGGGGAGGCTAACAGCAGTAATAGCAGTAGTAGCAGTTCTTCTTTTCCCCCGCCGCTGCGAGACATTGACGCGCTTCGTTCTTTGCAGCAGAACGTTTCTCTCCAGCTCGACCGCGTAGAGTCGTGGCTGCTTAGAGTGTCTGTCGCTCTTACGGATGGCAGCAGCCGAGTGCCCCAGGGGCCCCCCGTGGAGCTACCGGGGGGCCCCCCTACCGAAGCGGCGCCGATTTTATTGCAGGAGAAGGTGGAGTTGCCGCTGTTGTCGGATCCTCTGGCAGCTGCGCGAGGCACGATTCTGCCCATTTCCCTCGGCAACAGGCTGCACCTAGCGGAGGCGGAGGAGCTGCTGCAGGAAGGGCTTCTTCTGCAGCAGATCGTTGGAGTGTCGCAGCAGCTGCAACAACTGCAGCATCGTGTGCGGCAGAGCCGACAGTTCGGGCAGCGCATATGTGCTGCGCTTAACGGCAGCTCCAGCAGCGGCGGCTCTAGCAGCAGCCGCCGAGAGAAGGGCGGAGAAAACAGCGCTGGAGGAGGGGGCAGCAGCAGCGGCGGCAGTAGTAGTAGCAGCGGCGGGAAGGGCCGCATTCCGATTCAGCTCCTGCGACGACTCTTGGTAGAAGGCTTCCACGAAATCCCATTCATCGTCCCCGAGTTCATCTTCCTTTTGCAGCAGTTGCAACAAGTTGTCACTTGGCGAGACCTCCTGAGAGCGGCTGCAGCCACTGGCGATCTCCCCCAGTGCGAAGAAATCCTGGCACAGGCTCAGGATGTTTGCGTGTATATACCCGGTAAGTCTCGGGAGGCTCAAGGCGCTGCGAGTTTCCGTTGTGTAACAGCAGCGACTTGTGTAGCCGCAGCGACTTGTGTAACAGCAGCGACTTGCGTAGCCGCAGCGACTACTTACCTCCCTAACAGCAGCGACTTACTTACCTTCCTAAAAGCAGCGACTTACTTACCTCCCTAACAGCAGCGACTTGCGTAGCCGCAGCGACTTACTGCCTTCCTTGACAGCAGCGACTTGTGTAACAGCAGCGACTTACTGCCTTGCGTAGCCGCAGCGACTTGCGTAGCCGCAGCGACTTACTTACCTCCCTAACAGCAGCGACTTACTGCCTTCCTTGACAGCAGCGACTTACTGCCTTCCCTAACAGCAGCGACTTGTGTAACAGCAGCGACTTACTGCCTTCCCTGACAGCAGCGACATGTGTAACACCACGTGCGGCATGTGCGTGTGTGTGTGTGTGTAACATCGGTGCTTCTCTTTCTGCGCACGCTGCTAGTAGGCGAACGGGGAGATGCATGCGTGCATCCATGCTTTCCGCTTTCGACGTGAATGCGGTAGCGAGTGCCGTGTATTCAGGGTGGAGCGACTGGAAGGGGCACGTTGCTGCAGCGGCATGGGCGGAACGTGTTGAGCGTCTGTTGCAGCGGCCTATTCGTTTAGGCGTCGCAATAGCGTTGTTGCAAGAGCCATCCTCTGAGACGGCTGGACCCTCTGCCAGAGAGCTTCAGCGTCGAGTTGCGCAAGCGGGGGAGTGGTCGCGACGGTGCATGCAACCCCGGTACGCGCAGTTGCTGACAGCGGCAGGCGCAGACGCTGCTGCACTGCGAGAGCTTCAGTCTCTCGCTGATGGGGTGAAGAACGAGGGCAGCACGACGCATGCAAAAGGGGCGGCAGCGGCTGCCGAAGGTTCCCCTGGCTGCCTCGTCTCAGAAGAAGAGCAGCTCTCCTCCTCGTTTCCGACACCTGCAGAATTGGAGGCGCTTATCGCGCAGCACACGGCCCTCAAGTTGATAGTTCCTGCCATCAAATATCTTGAGGTTCGTCTGTTTTCTTTTTTCCAGCTAGAATTCGCCGTGTTGTGCTTTTTGAGCCGCAGAACTGGGTTCCCACGAGTTGCGGTTCGGTTTCAGCTGGCTAGCTAGCTGGCTAGCTGGCTGGCTGGCTGGCTGGCTGAAACTGCAGACGCGCTCGCGGGTGTCTTCTGTGGGCGTGTGCTCGGTGGGGTGTATGTACAGAGCACACCCACACACTTATATGTGTGTGCGCCTACATGCTTTCAGTGATGCGCGGCTATTGCTGTGTTGCAGGCAGTGTATGGCCGTTGGCGAAAGTGGGAAAAGCGCTTTGCCAAGACGGCAGGGGGCAGCCTGTCGCTTCCTGAGGCACGTCAGGTGTTGCACGACGGTCAGGTGTTGCAGCAGCAGCTCGAAATTAAGGCTTGGATTCGTCCCTTAACGGAGTATGTGAAGCAGTCCGCTGCGTTCACGGAGAAGGCGAGGTCTCTCCTAGACAGTGCTGCCGCTGCTGCTGTAGCGGCTGCTGCTGTTCGCCTTGGATGGGCGGTTGGTTCCCTTGACGGCTTTCGTCGCAAGGGAGCTTTGCTCCCGGAGGATCTCATGCACGTTCTGGAGTTGCAGAGACACCGCAGGGAGGTCGCAGCGTCGGGAGTCGTGGGGTCGGGAGTGTCTTCCCCTGCGAGAGGCGCTGAGGCAGCAGCAGACCGTCGCAGAGCGCCGTATGAGCGCCTAGTCGAGCTCATTGCCGTGCATGGTGGGCGAGCGAAGGGTTCGATTCGGGGATCACTGCTTGGGGGGAGGGTAGGGGGTTCCCTGCGTGATCGTTCGTGCTTTTTGGAATCCTCCTTCCCTTTGCCGGCTGCTGCATGCATGGGAACACGTGATTCCGTCTTTTGCGGGTAGGTAGGCGCTGTGGCGTGTCGTTCTTGCTTGCAGCTCTTTTTCCTTTCCGTGACTGCTGCGTTTTGCCGCGTGTTTGTGCTGCTGCTGCTGCTGCAATTGCAGAGAACCTCGTCATCAAGAACTGGGGTCTGCATGGAGATCTCGTGGATTTGCGAGACAAGGCTCAGCGCTGGCTGAAGAGAGCTCAGGATTTGCTGTCTCTCCCCCAGCAGCAGCATTCGTTGTTGTTGCCGCAGGAGGGGGGGGGGGGGAGAAGCTGCTCTTCAACAGGGAGCGGAGTTCAAGACTGCGCCGCTTGGAGAGGGTGCAGAGACGACTGTCGGCAGTGCAGCATGCTCTCAGGGAAGTACAGGCGCCGTGGCTGCTGCCGCTGGAGCAGGAGCAGGAGCAGGAGATTCTCTTGGGAAAGCGCTGCGGCCTCTATTGCCGTGCAGCGCAAACACTGTGCGACTTGCTGCACTGCTCCTGCTAGAAAGCGACTCGGTTTGCTGCTGTGAGGATCTTGAAAACCGCCTTGAGCAGCTGCTGCTGTATGCCTTATGGAGGAGTCGAGTTGCCAGATTGAGGCCTCCCGCAAATGACGCTCAAGTGGAGGAGCTCCTCGCTGCTCCGCAGCTACAAAATTGTAAGCTAACTCTCCGTTCTTTACACGTGATGCTGCCGTGTTATTGCCACTTCGCATCCTCTGCTGCTGCGCAAATATGTATATATATATAGAGAGAGAGAGAGAGACAGAGAGTCCTTTTGGATGGGGAGAAAGGGGGAAGGGGAAGTGGTTCATTTCACGCGCAGCTGCTTTTCTGCCGCTTATCGCTTGCTGCTGCATTTTTCGGTGTTTTTTTTCGCAAGGTGTCTTGAGGCACCTTTGACGGGGAGTTTTCGTTTCTGTTGTGGTGTGTGTTTGTTCGCAGTCTCTGGGTGGATAGACACGGAAACCCCTGTTTCCGTGCTGATTGCCCGCGAGGCCGCTACAGTTAGCAAGCCGCCACGATCGAGAAATCGAGATCTGAAGTGCCAGGCAGCGCTCCAGGTGGAGGCGGCAGCTACAGCGGCAAACGAGAAGCAAGCAGCTGCTGGGGAGGGTGTTTTGGTGGGTGAATCGAATGCGTTTGCCGTTGCGTCGAGCGGCGTGATTGCCGCAACTCATAAAAGTGCTGACCGAGGTGAACTTCGCTCTGAGGAGGCGATCCCCCTGCAGCAAGGAGATATGATGGATCCTTCACGGCAGCAGGGGGAGAGCAGTCTGAGCAGGCAGCAGCAGCAGTGGAAGCAGCTGATTTCACTGCCCGAGTTGGCTTTTTTAAAAGCGCTGAGTGGCATCGCGACGGACTGGCAACGCAAGGCCCAGCAGTGCGTGATGAGCCGTTTCTGGTGTATTGACTCTTGGGGTGGCGTCTGCTGCTGCTGGCTGTGCCTGTAGGGGCTGCTGGTAGAGTTTTTTCGCGTCTAGAACGAACGGCGCATGTATCTGTCGCCGAACGGTTGTTTTCTTCCTGCTCGGGTGGGTTGCAATGCGCTGTTTCTTTCTCGAGTGAGCTTCTTTGCTGCCTCTTTGCAGGCTGCGCGAGGCAGTGCCACGTCCTCGAGCTGCGGAGTGGCAGCAGCTGTTGCTGGAGGCTGAAGACTTGCCCGTAGATCTTTCGTCGGTGCGTCAGGATATCGCGCAAGCTCTGCAGCAGCAGCAGGAAGTGGAGGGGCAGCTGGCGGCTGCGCTGGGCAATCCAGACACGGCCGCGTCTCTCACGCAGCTGCGCGAGTTGCAGCGCAAGGCTAGCAGCTGCAGCGTGTACATTAGCTGCTTGGGTGCAACGGAGGAACGGCTGCGGCAGCTGCAAGATCTCGAGACGGCTTCTGCGCAGCACCTCGAGGCAGAGGACACCCCTCGCGCAGAGCTTCAGCGCTTCGTGGAGGAGCAGCAGCAGCTGTTGCAGCTGCCGATCGACACTCCAGACTTGCCTTGCTACACCCACCTCAAGGAGGCATGCAGCGCTGTCGCCGCGTGGATCGCGCAAACTGCGCAGCTGCACGCCGTCGGGGGATCGCTGCGCCAGTGGCAACAGCACGTGGAACGAGGGCTCAGTCTGCGCATAAAGCCGGAGGGTCTAGAGGAGCTGCAACGGCAGCTGCGCGAAAGTGCGGACTGGTGCATTGTCTACCAGCATCTCCTGGAATTGCGTGTCGTAGTTCGCTGCCAGAATGCAAGCGCAGCTGCTGCAGTCATTACGGAGATGCTGCAGGAGAGCTCGATGCCTCTGATGATCCTCCCTCGCGCTGCAGCGGCCAGTGCAGCAAGCACCTTCCCGCAGCAGCAGATTCCTGCCGTTAGAGCTTATGTGCCTTTGTTGGATGCGGAGCGACTGACTCGGAAGCCCTTTGGGCTGGGGCAGTCTCTCCTGCCGTTCGCTGAACTGCAGCAGCACGTCAGAAAAGCTCAGCGCCTAAGGCAACGCTGCGCTAGAGCGCTCCAGCAGTCGTACAGAGAACGCGCGGCTTGTCTCTTTGGAGTTGCTGCGGGAGTCGATCCTCATTCCGACTTTGGCACTGCGATCTCGGAGCCTCACGTCCTTTTTCTCTTTCGGCAGCAGCAACAGCAGGCAGCAGCAGCTGCAGCAGCAGCGAGTGCCGCGGAAGGGGGGGGGGGGAGGACAGACGCGCAAGAGTCAGAAGAGATCCGTCTCCAGAGGCTGAAGGCTCTCCAGAAAGAGCAGGAAAAGCGAATCTCCGCGCTGCAACTGCTCTCCCCCGATGCAGCCAATGCGCTTCTCTGGAAAACGACGCAGCGGCTGAGACGGCTTGCTGCTGCCTGCGCTGTGGGCCGCATCCACATTAAGGAGAGACGTCTGCTCAAAGTTGAGGTGAGAAGCCTGCGTTTTTCTCAGATGTCTCGCCCAAATCTCTACTGCGAGGCGCGGTGAATCGTGGGCGGAAGGAAAGCCCCCAAGTGCTGCTCGCGGACCCTCTTGAGACGCGGTAGCTCCACGCATGCGCTGCTATTGCTTCTTCCCAGGTGCTGCTACGCGTATACAATCACCGCATGCTGTCGCTTCTTCGCTGTCCACGCCATTCTCTTGCCCAGGCCGAACAGCTTCTCCAGCAGGTCGGTTGGAAATGCGCTTCAGAGTTGCCGCATGCATATTTTTTTGCACCCAGGTTTCCTCCCCCCTTTTCTACCCCCTTCAAAGTCTTCTCCCCTTGCTTCCCCACATGCACATCTGCATGCGCGGATGCACTGCCCCTTCTACAATTGCAGACCTTTCTTTGTAGATGCGCATTCGCCTTTCGAATGCCAAGGTTTCATTGTACGCCCTCGGCCGCAGCGGAGGCTCTCTCTTTTGCGCTCAATCTGCATGCATGCGACTTGGGGCTTTTCTGGCTGTGTGGGAGCAGATCGAGACGCGACGGCTGCATGTGCGAGAATCTGGCGGTAATTTGAAGGCTCTCTCCCTCCCTTCCGACGTTCCTGCGACCGAAGAAGCGCAGGAGGGGGCCGAGGGTGAGGACGAACATAGGCTCTCGCAAGAACAACAACAACAGCAACAACAGCAGCAAGTGGTGGTCTCTCCAGCAACAATAGCCCAACAGCAATTGCTGGAGCTGCAGATTCGTCTGCAGCAGCTGCTGATGCCTCCCCAGCCTCAAATTCCTGAGGAACCTCCGCCTGTGAGGGCTTCCCCTGTGCGAACGCGTAGGAGGCAGCAACTCGATCATGAGGACGAAGAACAGCCGGAGCACCAGCAGCAACAGCAGCAACAACAACTGCAGCAACAGCAGCAGCAACAGCAGCAACAACAGCAGCAACACAGGCCGTTAGCGCCTACTCGACGTAGCACGCGTGCTCCCCGCCGTCCTAGGCTCCATGGGGAGGTGATGGCGGCAGTAACAACTCGACGTTCTGCGAAGACAGAGGAGGCAGCAGAGGCTGCTGCTGCTGCTGCGAATGCATCTCCCGGTGAGCAGCAGCAGCAGGGGCAGCAGCAGCAGGAGTACATGCAGCCGGAGTCGCAGTTTCTTCACTCCCTGCAGGAGCAGCAGCACGCGATGGATGTCGACACTCCGGGGGAAGCCGCCGAGACAGCCGGGGCGGAGGCAGCAGCTGGCGAGTATGGATCTTCGGAGACTGCCGCAGGAGGTGTAGTTACTGCGCGCGACCCCTTTGGATGGGCGCTGGGGGCGGAGGAGCTGAGCGAGGACGAGGAAGAGACGCTCATGTTGCAGGAGTTGCATCCTCTGGACGGCTCCGCAGGTGCCTCCTTCCTTTTGCAGCAGCAGAAGCAGCACGAGGCTGTGGCGAGCAGCGGCGATGAGGAGAAGCCGTTCACTGGTCTTTCTGTGCTGCAGCTGCTGTCGGAGCTTCAGCGCAGTGAAGGCTGCAACGCTGCAGAGCCGGTAGTTGGCTTGCCTGTAGAGCTGGTGGATGGTCCTACCTACTTGCGATTGAAATCCCTCGTTTGCAGCACGCAGCAATGGCTACAGCAGTACCGAGCCATGCGTCTTCCAGTCATTCGAGACGCTCAGCAACCCCTGCTAGAGGACTTGTGCCGCATGCAGAGGCATCCCCAGGAAGAGATCGTGGCGGAAGCGGCTCGTTGCTGCATCTGCGCGCCAACTGCGACTGCTGCTCTCCCGGCAATAGACGCAAACGACGCGCAAGACGGCTCTCAGGAGGAAAGAGAGGAAGAAGAAGAGGAAAGAGAGGAAGAGGAAGAAGAAGAAAAACACCTGCGGCTGCTTGCTTCCGTGCAGCAGTCAAACCAGCAGCTAATTGCCTCTTCCCCACATGACGTAGAGGCTGCACAGGGCAGCCTGCCAATTAATTGCATTATTGACTCTGCAGCAACTGCAACAAAAACAACAACAACAGATGCGACAGCAGCTGCTGATGCAGCTGCAGCTGCAGCAGAGGCACGGAAGGCATGGGTTAAGGAGCGCGAAGCGGCGTTACAGCAGCATCACCCTCCTCTTGGTCCCTCTTTTATCGTGAAGTGTGTGTTGCTGATGCTACCTCAGCTGACAGAGGAGCTGCAGCGGCTTTTGTTGTATGCAGTCACGAAGGGTCTCACCGTAGAGGCGCTGCTGTGTCTCAGCGCACGACTCGACGTATTGCTGGATGTGGCAGCTGCCTCAGAGAGGAAGCGCTTGGAGGAAGAGCAGCAGATGCAGGAGTCTCGCATACACGATGATGAGCAGCAGATGCAGGAGCAACAGCAAACGGCGCCAAGTACTGCACTTGAGGATGAAGCGCAACCGACTGAGGGGGGGGGCGCCTCCACGCTGCGTGCAGGAGTGTCTCCTGCGAATCATGCGGATAGCAGCGACAGAGACTTCCATCGCGTGTGGCTGGAAGGCGAACCTCCTGGCTATGCCTTCCACCTCCTGACGGCATACGCTCTGCATTACAAGTCTGTCTTGGCTGCTGCTGTGTCGCTGCCGTTAGAGAGAGAGGGTCCTCCTGCCTGCTGGAGGGTGCTGCTCTGGCGCTTTCTCCTCGTGATGCAGTTGTTTTCGCTTGCGCAGTAGCCATTGCCGTAAGGAAAGCAAGGGCACGTTTCTTGACGCTGTCCTTTTGCTGCACACACAGCTGCAGCCAAATGAAGCCTGGAGCTGGCGTGCGGGTTCCCCTGCTGCGCTGTGCATGCGTGCGCTGTATCAGGCAGCTAACTGGCGGCAAGATCAGCTGGCCGGTGTCTGACATCCGTTCGCTGCATCCCTTGTTGCTGCGTCTCATCGAATCCAAGGCTAAACGCAGGGGAGACCATGCAGTAAGCCCTTGGGGTGGTGTATGTACCCCCTTTGTTTTGCCTGTTGCTCTTCATGCGGCACTCTCTCCTTTCGTCCTTCCTTCCCGCTTCTGTCTCCTTCCTTTTCTTCTGCTGCCTCTTCTGTCGGCCATGGCATGAGGAACGCGATCCAGATAAAGCGCCTTCCGACGACCCTCCTGACGGCACGGGGGCTGTGTGAGGCTGCAGCTGCAGCTGCTTCTGCTCCTGCTTTTCTTCCTCCAACTCTTAGGGAGTAGTGGAGCAGCTGCTGCCTTTCTTTGGTTCTTTTTACGATTCTTGCAGTCGGTACAAGGCCTCTGGATCGCGAAGGCTGTCGGCCCACCCTGTAAAGCACGAGCAGCCTCTGGCGTAAAGCGGCAATGCGGGGGTGATGCTGCTGCTGCTGCTGCTGCTGCTGCTGCTCTGCCACAGCAGCAGGCGTATGGGGTGGACAGCCTCGCACCGAGCGCTGCTGTTGCAGGGCCCCAGCAGCAGGTGCCGTCAATACACCCGACGGGGGGAGGCGTGAAAAGGGCAGCCACGCGGCAGCAGCAGTCGCCTGCAGCTGCCGCCGCAGCCGCTGGCTATTCGAAGAGGGCCAAGTACGCGGAGAACTCCTCCGAACTCACCCCTAGCGAGCTGCACCCCCCGCAGATGCAAGAAGAAGCCTCGATGGCAGACTGCAGCGTGGCGTCTTTCGCTCGGGAAGAAGGCCAGCAACTCGCAGTGCCCCAACAGCAGCAACAGCAGCAGCAGCAGCAGCAGCAGCACATGGCAGCTGCTGCGGCTGCCGTGTCAGCAGCTCCTCCGCATGTGGGAAGACGGGCAAAACAGACTCCCAACTTCCCCTGTCGAAACGTAACCCCTCGAATAGGGGATGGCAGGCGTGTGCGCTGCTTCTCCTCGAAGGAAATGTTGCGCGCATCGGGAGTGCCTTTGCCCACCCTCCGCGAAGGCCTCCTTTTGCTGCTTCGCTCCAGCTCTTCGTCTTTTGGAAGCTTCCTCCACGGCGAAACGGTTGTGTTACAGGCCCTAATCGTCGTTGAGCTGCTGATCAGCTGGTGGCTCAGGCAGCAGTATCCGTTCCTCGAGCGCGAGGAAGAACTCATGCGGCAGCAGCGGAAGGCTGCAGAACGAGATCAGGCTGCCGCTGCTGCTGCTGCTGCCGCAGGAGACATGGAGAAGCAGCACCAGCTGCTGCTGCATGCGCAGCAGCAACGCGTTCCAAGCGCCTACGGCAGTCTCGCGCTGCCCCTCCGTCGCCGCATGCAAATCTGCTGCAGCAGCAAAGCCCCCGCCTACCAGAATCCGTACAGATGCGTTCCTGCCATAGGTCTCTGCTCGAAAGAAGGCGTCATGAAAGTTCTCGAGAAACAAAAGGAAATCGAGCAGCAGCAGCTCCTGCAGCACCAACAACGCGACAGCAGGGAGCGCTTCCTGGAGCGCTTGAAGGAGTCTCATGGAGATGCTGCTTCTCCCTCTCCTTCTCCGCTTCCTGGGGAGGAGAAGGAGAAGCAACTCGAGCTGGGGAGTGCCGTGGCGGAGGGGTTCTTTGACACCGAGAGCGAAGTCGAAGAAGTCTTGCAAGGCCTCTTCGACCCTCAGCGCGGACGAAAGCTCCTCATTCAGAAAGAAGTGCAACAGCTGCAAACTGGAAAGCGTCCTAACGTGGGCAAGCAGCAGCAGCATGAGCATCATCAGCATCAGCAGCAGCTGCATGAGCATCATCAGCAGCAGCATCATCAGCAGCAGCATGAGCATCAGCATGAGCATCAGCATCAGCAGCTGCCGCAGCTGCAAGAAGTGCACGTGATGGAGGCGGGCTCCCCCACAGGCGAGCTTACACCAGTACACCTTCCAGAGGGTGCAACAGCAGCAGTCGGTTCGAATGCGGAGATAGAAGGAGTTCAGGAGTGCGAGACTCCCCAGCAGCTCCAGCAGCAGCAGCAGCACTGCCAGCGTTCAGTAGAACTGGCGGGGGCAGACACTGCGATATGGCAAGGCGTCCCTTGGAGCGTCGGGCTTGAAGACTGGGAAGTTCCTGCATGCGCGTTTGGCCTTAGTGATCAGGCGCTGCAGCAGCAGCAGCAGCAGCAGCAGCAGCAGCAGCAGCGGGGGGCACGTGTCTGCAAGGGGGAGTCTCTCGTGGCAGTGGATGGGGAGTGTGTGGCGAGGAGGGGAGTTACTGCCGAAGAGGAGGAGGAAGTGCTCCGCCTGCTGCAAGGGCTGCAATCAATGGCTGCGCCTGTACTGCGCGACGATGCAGCAGGCAGCAGCATGCGGTGCATGCAGCACATATCTCGTCACACGGTCGAGAGCACCAGCAGCATTGGCGAGGGGGGAGGGGTCTCGAATGTCTCGGCAGCGACCGTGTGGCTGTACCGGCGATCTCTGCTGGATTTCGACTTCTACGAGAACGAGGACGTCATGCAGCTGCAGCAACAGGAGGAGGAGAAGGAGGTGCTCCTGCCGGAAGCCTTGAGGCGGAGGCTGCCTCCCGATCGCAGCGCGCTGCTCGAGGAGACTCTGAGGACCCCCCTGCCGCAAGTGTCACTCTTGTCTCTCCTCCGTCTCCTGGAGGCTCTAGACGGTCTCCCCCTGCAGGTGCCTCTGAAGGGGCGCATCGCTGCGCTGCTTCTGCATGCGGTGGATTGGGCTGTCCGCGCGAGGGAAGCGATCTGCTTTCTCCCAAGGGTAAGGCGACACAGAGAGCGCGCTCGGCTTTTTTTCCGAGCTTCCAGCCGGAAACTCGCACGCCCCGCCGTGGGAGGCATGGCTTGCGGCCGTCTCCCACTCCGTCTCCCTTTCCTCCTTCACGCGCGCTTGTTAGGAGCCATGCTGGTGTGTGCTGCAAATGCAGGATAGCTACCGTCGTCCGTGGACCCGCCTCAACGCAGCAGCTGATCCGATGGTTCCCGTGTCGAGGGGACTGCTGCGGTCGCACTTGCTGCTGACTCCCGATGTCTCGTCGTGCCTGAGCGCTCCGGATCGCGGGGAGCAGCAGGCTCTGGCGGCAGGCGCTGCTGCCGAGCCTCTCACGAACTCGCAGCAGCTGCAGCAGCCGCAGCAGCTGCAGCAGCAAGCGGAGGGGGAGGGTCTCGATGAGTGGTTTGTTGCGTCTGACCCCCCCCTGTGTCTCAGTCCGATTCAGCGCGCCTTCGTGCACCTGCAAGAAGCTGCGCTGCGCCTGCATGCAGAGCCGGCAGACGTCTGCCTCCTGTGCAGCAAGCCGCTGCAGCAGCAAGACGCGCCGCAGCACCCCTGTCTGGTGTACAGACAGCACTACAACCGACGGCAGCAGCTGCGCGCAGCGTTGGGCCTCAAGGTCGAGGACCTTGCTGCAGTAGACGCAGCAGCAGCCGCTGCTGCTGAAGAGCCTTACACGCAGCAGCAGCTTCTGCCCGATGACGAAGATGGTCTCGGGGAATGGATCCGCTGCTCTTGCTGCAGTAGGCGCTTCCACCTGGCATGCGTCTGGCAGCTAGCCAGCAAGCAGCAGCCGTCCGAGGGAGACAGTGCAGCTGCAGCTGCAGCAGCAGCTGCTGCTGCTGCTGCCACTGGCACCCCTACCAACAGCAACGGCAGTCTGTTGCTGCTGCCTCCTCCCCCAAAGTGCGCTGGTCCTTGGGCCTGTGTGGGGTGTACAGCCAGGGGAGGCGGCGCTGCTGCAACTCTCCAAGACTTCGTGAGGCTCAGCAGAACGCGAGTAGCTCAACTCTTCTCTCTGACAGCGTCCAAGGTCTCCCTTCCTGCCGTGACAAGGGTATGCTGCTGCCTTTTCTTCTGCTGCTGCCTTTTCTTCTGTTGCTGCTTCTTTCGCTGCCTTTTCTTCTGTTGCTGCTCTTTCTTCTCTTGCTGCCTTTTCTTCTGTTGCTGCCTTTTCTTCCGTTGTTGCTTTTTCTGTTGCTGCCTTTTCTTCTGCTGCTGCCTTTTCTTCTGGTGCTGCCTTTTCTTCTGTTGTTGCTTTTTCTGTTGCTGCTTTTTCTTCTGTTGTTGCTTTTTCTTCTGTCGCTGCCTTTTCTTCTGTTGCTGCCTTTTCTTCTGTTGCTGCCTTTTCTTCTGCTGCTGCCTTTTCTGTTGCTGCTTCTTGAGCTGCTGCTCCTTCTGTCGCTGCCTTTTCTTCTGGTGCTGCCTTTTCTTCTGTTGCTGCTTCTTGAGCTGCTGCTCCTTCTGTCGCTGCCTTTTCTTCTGTTGCTGCTTTTTCTGTTTCTGCTTCTTCTATTGCTGCCTTTTCTTCTGTTGTTGCTTCTTCTGTCGCTGCTTTTTCTTCTGCTGTTGCATTTTCTGTTGCTGCCTTTTCTTCTGTTGTTGCTTTTTCTGTTGCTGCTTTTTCTGTTTCTGCTTTTTCTGTTGTTGCTTCTTCTGTTGCTGCCTTTTCTTCTGTTGCTGCTTTTTCTATTGCTGCCTTTTCTTCTGTTGCTGCTTTTTCTTCTGTTGTTGCTTTTTCTTCTGTTGCTGCTCTTTCTTCTGTTGCTGCCTTTTCTTCTGTTGCTGCTTTTTCTTCTGTTGCTGCTTCTTCTTCTGCTGCTGCTGCTTCTTCTGTTGCTGCTTTTTCTTCTGTTGCTGCTTTTTCTGTTGCTGCCTTTTCTTCTGTTGCTGCCTTTTCTTCCGTTGTTGCTTTTTCTGTTGCTGCCTTTTCTTCTGTTGCTGCCTTTTCTTCTGTTGCTGCCTTTTCTTCTGTTGCTGCTTTTTCTCCTGCTGCTGCCTTTTCTCCTGCTGCTGCTTTTTCTTCTGCTGCTGCTTCTTGAGCTGCTGCTTCTTCTGTCGCTGCCTTTTCTTCTGTTGCTGCTTTTTCTGTTTCTGCTTCTTCTATTGCTGCCTTTTCTTCTGTTGTTGCTTCTTCTGTCGCTGCTTTTTCTTCTGCTGCTGCCTTTTCTCCTGTTGCTGCCTTTTCTTCTGTTGCTGCCTTTTCTCCTGTTGCTGCCTTTTCTTCTGTTGCTGCCTTTTCTTCTGTTGCTGCCTTTTCTTCTGTTGTTGCTCCTTCTGTCGCTGCCTTTTCTCCTGTTGCTTCTTCTGTTGCTGCCTTTTCTTCTGTTGCTGCCTTTTCTTCTGTTGTTGCTTCTTCTGTTGCTGCCTTTTCTTCTGTTGCTGCCTTTTCTCCTGTTGCTGCCTTTTCTTCTGTTGCTGCTTTTTCTTCTGTTGCTGCCTTTTCTTCTGTTGTTGCTTTTTCTGTTGATGCTTTTTCTGTTTCTGCTTCTTCTATTGCTGCCTTTTCTTCTGTTGTTGCTTCTTCTGTCGCTGCCTTTTCTCCTGTTGCTGCCTTTTCTTCTGTTGTTGCTTCTTCTGTTGCTGCCTTTTCTTCTGTTGCTGCTTTTTCTTCTGTTGCTGCCTTTTCTTCTGCTGTTGCTTTTTATGTTGCTGCTTTTTCTTCTGCTGCTGCCTTTTCTTCTGTTGTTGCTCCTTCTGTCGCTGCTTTTTCTTCTGCTGCTGCCTTTTCTTCTGTTGCTGCTTTTTCTTCTGCTGCTGCCTTTTCTTCTGTTGTTGCTTCTTCTGTTGCTGCTGCTACACACGGGGGCATGCGGATCATGGCCTTCTTGCGCCATGCCATGGTCTGGCTGGCAAGGTACCTGCAAGGTACCTGTGTGGGCTTGGATTGCTATATATATTTTATGTTATGTTATGAATACATGTCATGAATACTGCGATTGATGGCGTTGCAGGTTCGGCGCTTGCTGCGAGAAGCAGCAGCACTTCCGGTACAGCACGTATTGCTGCAGGAACGGGAGGCGTTGCAGCAACGTATGTGCCTCTTGCGATTGTGGGTTCGGGATGCTCTTAAGCTGCTCCTCGAGTCCCCTAGTCCGAATTGCATATTTGGGGTGTCTGCTGAAGTGCAGCAGCAGCGGCAGCGACATCGACTGCAGCTTGAAGAGGAGGCTGCTGCTGCACGAGCAGCGGCGGCTGCAGAAGCGGTTTGCCCTGCAGCAGAAGTCGCTTCTGCTCAGAAGGTCGAGCAGGAAGTAGGTTTGTTGCAAGGCGCATTGGATGAGGAGGACGGCGGTCTGGAAAAGCAGGAGGCTATCATGGTGACGGGAGAGAAGGCGGAGGGAGACGCTGCAGCGCAGCATGTGCGTCCAGCGGAGGATGAGGCTGCCGCGCAAGACGAGCCTCCGCAGCAAAACCAGCAGCGCCACTTGTTGAGGGGAGGCACTGAGTGTGGCGCTTTAAGGCCTGAGGCAGCGGGGGAAGAGACTGCAGAAGCTCAGCCCCAGGAGTCTCTTGCAGAAGGCGGCGAGGGGATGAAGGACGCTGCAGCAGCAGCGGAGTTTTTCGCCAGCCGAGGCAAGAAGGCAGCTGCGGCTGCGGATCGCAACACGAGGACCCGCAGCGGAGCTCTGCGGATTGCGTCGGCGCGTGAAATGCTGCTGATGTCTCGCAAGCCGG
>NW_020312039.1:0-17500 GCF_002999335.1 Cyclospora cayetanensis | reverse complement strand
AGTTGTGAACGTAGCTCACCTTGTGCCGCATGATGAGCTGAAACAAGTTCCTTTTGCTGAATGCTTATTGGAGGGAGAAGCTTTTCAGCGGTTGCTGCTCTATGTAGTTGTGTAGAACAAGCCGTTTGGGTACAGGATGTACTACAGTTCAAGCCTTCATGAACCCCCTGACTCATCGGCTAATGCTGAGACCAGGTCAAAAGCAAAATATGCAAAATTCGAAATAGCTAAAGCAGAGGAAGCGACTGAGAGGTTTGCGTTTCGTGCGGCTCTAAGCCTACACAACTCCAGCTGCTTGGCATGGCATTCTTCCTTGTGCATAGTGGGTAACGAGTTTGGAGAATTCACACGCCCACACCTGCCCTGCATTGGAGATCCCTGCTACTTCACTCTGCTCAGGAGGCTCGGGATAGCATTCGAGTCTTTTATCAAGCATCATTCTAAAAGAGGGTTGTCGATGTGACTTCGGGTGTGTGGAAGAGGCACCAGGATAGGAGAGGAGCCACCTGCCCTAGTGCTGCGGCGCCACTTGGGGTTTACCACAAGGCTTGTAAAGTCTTTACATTTCTTCCCTTTTGCTTGTCGTAAGGGCTGAAACCATAACCTTTTTTCCGTCGCACTGGCTTTTTTTTCGCCTAATTGGGGGTCGGCCTGAGGCGAAAAGTTCTGGGCTGCCTCGGGAGTAGATGGGCACTCAGGATAAATACGAAATGTGAAATGCCCCCTCACAAAAGCCGCAAACGCTCCTCTATCAACCACTGAGTGCGGCGTTCTCCACCCCACATCACTAACATCTCCGTTCTAGTGTCCTCGGCGTTCAGCAATCCTACAAACCAGCAAGTCTACCGCTCTCCGTGGATCCTGCGCCTCCACGCGGGTAATTGGCTGCGCGGCAAAGTCAGTGAAAATGTGTGGAGCTTCGAGACTCCTTTAGGATGCAATGTTGGTAGTTCAGTGGCATGTCCAACTTTTTGAGAGGTTGATAGAGTAGGAAGGAACACACATTTTATTACAGAATCCAAAAGGTCCTCTCCACCTGGCCGCAAAAGTCTTCGTCTGGTCACGCACCACAATAGAAGCAGGTACACTGCAGAAGGTTGGCTACTACTGCTTAGGAGAGCACGTATTTTATGGTTTTTCCTCTTGATCACTCAAGACAGTAAGCTAGGGTCGTTAGACTCTGCCTGGAAGTCCATGGGTTCTGAATCCCAACGTGGCTACTCTTGTCCAGCGAAAGACGCGACGCTGTGCTCATTTGCCTGTAAAGCCTCAAACAGTCCGCCGTTTGTGGAAGGTGTTCTGGTTAATTGTCTAGTCGATGAGTAGCTGCCCATCGTGCGACCACCTAAGGTGATACTTCGGGTGAGCCTGAGACAAACCACGTAGATAGCAGCTGTTCGTCTGAGTTGTCGCTCTTGCAAACTAAAGTCTCATATTGGCTTGCATGGCAATTTACTAATTGCTTTCTCTCCTCAAGCCTTTTAAGTTCTTGGGTAGTTTTCTGTTGACA
Source organism: Cyclospora cayetanensis (assembly GCF_002999335.1). Classification (NCBI taxonomy): domain Eukaryota; phylum Apicomplexa; class Conoidasida; order Eucoccidiorida; family Eimeriidae; genus Cyclospora; species Cyclospora cayetanensis. Next base: position 15,990 of record NW_020312039.1, on the reverse strand, counting down.
TGATCTCAGCATAAGCCGATGGGTCAGGGCCCATGTGAAGGCTTGAACTGCAGTACTCGCACCCAGACCGCTTGCTCTACATGAATAGAAGTAGCACAGAGGTGCTATCTTTACCAATATGCATGCCTCGAGACACACTCGTGATTATTCGTGGGAACACAAGGCGAAGCGGATGCACGTTCGGCTTGTGTAAACTCAAAGTTCTTGCCCATGCTTACGGCTGTCATACTTTTCTGGCTGAAAGGCTCCCCATCGACGCCTCCATGAACATTCTGTCAACTGACAAATTATGCGTTCCAAGGGGCTGTGGAGCTATTGCGTTCATATCAGCTGGCATGCTGGCTTCTGCCTCGCCAACCCGTGTCGCGCCACCGTCAACTTCCATCGGTAAAAGGTGTGTTCTCAACTGTCGCCGATGAAAATCAAATTGTCGAATGGCCAATCGACTTGAGCTAGCCCAGACAACTGTTGTAGGAAACCCCGACCTTCCATTGCGTCCACATCCATTTAATGAGCAGGGACGAATTGCATTGAATATCCTAATTCTACCAACTGTAACTCTTCGTTGTCTTGTTGGGAGACGCGAATTCCGACTGAATATGAACTCAATAGGAATTCACAGCTCCTCAAAAGTGTTCCTTTAATCGCCCACCCGCGTATTTCGAAGGTTTCGATAAGAGGGTTGAGGAACAGCTGGCATAAGCATGGCTGCATCCCCAAACGACTCCAGCCATTCACAGCATCGAACTCGTTCACACAACATTGAGTCTTTTTATGTCAGGCCGCCAGTCCTCCTTTGCAAGCACCAAGAAACACAAAAAGCCAAACCAGGCGGTCAATTCTTTCCGAATTCTTAGTCAATATAACTAATGTAGAAGAAAGCATTCTGAAATGCAGCGTAGCCCACTACACCTGGCCCCCGCAGCGGCCTAGCGAGCTTGATGGGATGCAGTTCTACCGGTAGGCTTGCACTGCCCCTTCCAAAACATGCGAGACTGCCAAAAGTTTCTATCTTGTTAAAACCCAAAGAGCTACAAGGTCGGAGTTGGTATGCCAAAAGCGCGACACAACAGCCGTTGACCATCCTCTCTTCACTAGCCTCTTCCCAATGGTCCGTGAACCACAATAGCTTCTAGTCCTTAGCTACCCACCACTCTTGGGCTTTCCTCCAAGATGCAGGCCCCTCTGCCTGCCCCTGTGCACTAGGTTCCATTTACTCCCATTCTGTCCCTCTCTGCAAGTATCTGTCACTCGAATCGTGTCGCCATGAAGAAAGCCGAACCGATGTGCCCCCCGTGACACTTGGAGCACAAAGCCATTGCCCTTGAGCGGCCCTGCACTTCGCCCCTCCGCCCCCTCCCCCCTCCGTCTCTGCTTTTTTCACATGAATACTCATCAGGCCCAAAGCTGCAGTCCTGGCCGTTGCCTACGCCCAGCACAGAGGGTAACAGTTAATGCAACCCTCGGCTGGCGCTGCTACTGCTACTCCAGTACAAGCAGCAGACGGTACAAACGAACTAAGCTTCGTGAGTGGGCTTTACAATAACAACAGCAGAGGAGACAGAGAGGTGCGCAATAGAGCAGGAGCTGTTGCTGCTGTTGCAGCCGTTCCAGCAACAATACACTACCGCCAACTGTGACAGCTGTCGCTGTCACAGCAACCTTTGTAGCAGCAAGCCGCTTAGCCCCGTGCTTCTCCGTGAGCTCCTGACTCTCCAAAGGAGACATACAGAGAGCAAGCCCACGCCTATGGCCGAACACAACAGGCTAGAGGCGGTGAGGGGCGGGTAAAGGGACCCTAATGAAACCGTTCCCTATATGGGGCCAGTGGGATGTCCCCAAACGCCATCGGTTTTACAAGCAGTAAACAGTGCGAGGGTGATATTCGGGATGCCGGTAAAGATTAAGGGAGACGGATGCGGCAGCTAGCGCTAAAAGGCACTCAACTGCGCCCACAGCAGCCCGCATTGCTGCGAACAGGCTGAGAGGGACCAATGCGAACGTTCTGCTGCTGCCTGCTCTGTTGCTGCCCCACCTGAACGCGGGCTTTGATCTCCGACGCCATGATGTGGAAGGCCTGAAGAGCGCGACACACCCAGAGAATCTTTCTTGTGAATTGAACTCGCAAGCCTACTTGGCAGGGGGACTCACATATGCGAGATACCGAAACACACACGCACATGCAGCAACCGGGCTTGAAAAACCTCCTCGGTTGCACAACGAAGCGCCCTCGCAACATTACTTGCAGCAGCATGGTACCTCTTCAACATTTTGGGCGGATTTAGCAGACGTCTCAATGAATCGGATGTTGCACGAGTCAGCGAGCTCCTTGCCCTCCTCGTAGCTGACGACCTTCTTAGCCGTGAGATCCGATTTGTTGCCTACCAATAGTTTACTCACGCCCTCCATTGCGTATCTGCGCCTCGTCAAATGCACAGCAACACCCCCGGTAGCTCCCCATACAGCTTCCTCAACTCGCTGCCTCTATGCACGCCTGGACACAGCGCTAGCGAACCAACAACTAGCGCAGCTGCAAATTCTAGTCGCTCGCTAGATCGCAATTTAAGCAAGAACAGCTCACCTCTCAATCTCCAGCATCCAATTCTTGACGTTTGCAAACGACTCTCTGTCCGTGACGTCGTACACCACGACGATGCCATGGGCCCCCCGGTAGTACGATGATGTAATGGTGCGGAAACGCTCTTGCCCAGCAGTATCCCACTGAACAAAACACCTCAAAACACGACTCCTAATCATCCTAGATCTTTGGCTCTAAGACCAGTAGACGACTTTCCGCGGCATCTCCTGGTCCTTGGGAGCCGTCTTTTCAGCAGCAATCTCAGCACTCGCCGAAAGAAACATGCAACAACGAAAACGGCAGCAGCAGCGGCAAGGACAGCAGGCATACTATCTGGAGCTTCACTGTCTTGCCATCTAAATCGATGGTGCGAATTTTAAAGTCCACACCGATGGTACTGATGTAGCTCTCGGTGTACGTGTCATCCTGAAGCGTGCAAACAGGAACCACATACGCACACACACACATCAGCGCATCCTTCCACGCCCCTTCTAGATCGACGGGCACTTAGAACTTATCCGAAAAATCCACATGCTCGCGCAAGCCGCTCGTATTCTTTCGAGCCAGTGCTTGCTTACACAGCTCCAGCTAGAGAACCCACACATAGGGGGGCTGGCTCCGCTTGCGGAGGCTCAGAGCATCACAATCGGGGCATAGGGTTTGCCTTAGCTTACGGCGAAACGGAGAAGAAGACAAGACTTCCCAACACCAGAGTCTCCGATGAGGAGCAGCTTGAATAGAAAATCGCTGCGGCAGAAACAAATACAGTGCAGCGGAGCTGCGGTAGCACGACACAGGCGATCGTGTCGTGTCGCAAAACCCTGGCAGTTGCAGCCCCTCTGAATCCCCCGTTTTGGTCTAAATTTTTGCATCTTCTGCTACACCATCAGATTAATTCGCTCGCCATATGTGTGCGCGCAGGAGGAGGCTGCCTTTGCGACGATACACCTCGAGTGAAGGCTCAGGGTTTATGGGCGTACTACTCAGGCTTCATTTTAGAACGTTCGAGGCGAGCAGTATCGGTGTACGGAGTGTGCGTAGGCGGCTGTGTGGAAGCAGAATGTGCTTCCTGGAGTCTGTTGCTGGGGAAATAGTCGCAGCAGCAGCTGCTTTTGCAAACCAGAAACACCAGGTGGAGGCGTACGGCGCTGACACCGGCAGCCAAGAAGGCACTTCCTGTGCCAAGCCTCTATCCTGTTGTAGCAAGAAGAGCCCAGAAGCAGCAGTACCCTCAGCACTACTGTTCTGAAAAGGCCTCCAACAATGAGCAGCCTTGCAGCCGCACCAGGGAAAGTGTCAATCCCAGTTTTACCGGCAGCAATAGCTGCAGCCGACGAAATGAAAGCCGTCGTTTCGCTACTGTAGAAGCAACAATAGCACCGACAGCAGGGACGCCGTCACGCAAGAGGACACACACAGCAGGCAACAGCACCACCAGGAAGCAGCGCAGGAGCAGCGCGGGGCAGCTGTGCCACAGCCGAACACGAACCAAAGTCCCCTAAGCCGAAACAGAGATACCAGCAAGAGATACTGGAAGTGCTGGGGTTAATTGCTGCCGCTAACGCCTCAGCAGCGGCAGACACAGAGGGAGTAGTCGCGTGAAGCGCAATGTGTCTGCTCTATTGCTGCAGCACAAGCAGCGGTGACGCTAAGGCGCGACTAAGACAGCAAACGGGACTCTAACCACGGCAATTTCGTGCCTTTCTTCCTTCTTTTGGTCGCAAGGAACTGCTGCTACTGCTGATTTTGCTGCGCAGCAACAACAGCAGCAGCACGACGCTACTGGTGCTCGCGTGGCGCTGCCGCCGTTGTTGCTGCTGCTGCTGCCGCCGCGTCTTTGTGTCACCCCCGCTGCTGCTCAGGTTACTCCTACGGCATATATTGTATCAACACCAAATTATTTCCGTTTGACCCTGGTGCTTGGTTACAGATTTCTGCGGCGGCAGTGGGCGTACGGGGAGCAGTAGCAAGAGTGTGTCCTGGAGTCTTCTTGCCTCTCTGCCTTACCTGCATTTTGCTGCCCCCACCAAAAATAGATTTCATTTTTGTTTTCTTGTTCATTCCAGTGCCGTGGTACCCGGCGTGTACGGGGGCTGCTTGAGCTTGTTTGCAACGGCAACACCAGCACCAAAATGTTAGGTTCCGACATTCATTCCCACCTGCTCCTTTGTGGACCTGCCACTGTACTCTCTCTGTAGCGGTACTTCCGGCTGCAGCTTGTGAAGGCAACAGACTCAGCTGTAGCCAAGTCTTTTTAACGGGGATATGAATATACAGTTCAGGAGGGGTAGCATCAGCACTGCCTGTTTTCGTTACAGCAGCTCATGGGTGTTCATGCTGCTGCCGTAACAGGCGCCGCTGCCGCTGTAATTCTTGTTGTCGCCACACGACTTCGTTGCTCTGTTTAGCAACAACCAGCAGCAGGCACAGAAGAGCAGCTCTCAGGAGGCGGGATTGCAGTGAAGCGGTGAGTGTCTCCTGCTGTAAATCTCTTTGCCATATCACTAATTCTATCCAATGCTGTCTATTCAGGCAGGATTCATTGTGTTTGCCACTTCTGCACAAGGTTGGGGCCTGCCGGGGGCTTTGCTGATGATGCAGGGTTGAAGGTTTTGCGATTGGCAGCCTTTTTTTTCTCTACACACTGTGCTGACTCCTGCACGCCCTTCGATGGTCTGTTGAATACAGACTATGCTAGCAAAAGTGGCAGCAGCAATTACAGGCGGGTTTGAGTCTCATTTCTGCTCTGGAGATGCCATCATGTCTCTTAGTTTGAGTAGCGCTGTGCAGGTGACGGCTGCGACTTTTCTATGGTGCTCTTATACCTTCCTTCCTAATGTTGCACGAGGGCAGCCTGCTTTGGCTGCAGGTAATTGTGTGGTGGCTGGGGCCGCAATTACTTTTGTTGGATCTTTGGGACCTAGAAGCTGCGTTGTGGTACGGCTAATTGGTTATATTTTTTCACCTGGTCCGTTAATTGGGAACTAGTGATGATCACGTAGATAGAGAAATTATTCTCCGTATATCCTTGGTATCTGGAGTAACAAGGCTTCAATAAGTGAAAATTAAAGGCTTTAGGCATTTTCTGACATCACACAGTGCTCTTTGGCTCTGCTACCCGAGGTGTGGCTTCTTTTGAGTTGTCCTCAACCTCCTAGTGGAAGTCAGAGTTCGTGGTGCGAAAATTCGACCGGCGGCGAGAAGGGGGGTCCTGCCTGATGCCTAAGGAGGTCAAAGGGCCTTACAAAACAACTTACTAGAATAAACCAACGCCAAAGGTACTGCTTTGATTTGTGCCCCTCTGTGGGAACGGGAAAGGGGTTGCAGAAGGCAGGATGGCACACTACATTTGGGTACAGCATTTGTCCTAACTCGGGGAAAGCCGCTTCTTCATGCGAGCCTGCTTTCTACACGCTGTCCCCTTGTTCACCGTTCATGTGGCGTCCGAGCAAGAGTAGCTACTTCCGCATGCAAGAGCTCCTGGCTACCACCATAAATTTCGTTTTCTGGTCCAGAAACCGCCTCCGGACGGCGCCCTTGCCCGCACATGCAAGCTCTGCCCGTTTCCTGCGGTGGCATGCTGGTGGAGGGAGGCTTTAGGCAGCTTTCCGCAAGCCTTGGCGTTTCGGCCAGCTGCATTGTATTAGGCCGTTTCACCAGAGGGTCCAAAGAGCTCTAGTTTCCGCTGCAACTGGATTCACGGTTGTGTCGAGAAAATCTGGCTGTCGTGCGTGCCATGGAATGGCAGGGTACACTCCTGCGGTTTGATGCGTGTGGCTTAGTTGGTACGGAAGTCGAAGCTTGCCCAGTGGCACACATCATGAGGCTGCATGTAGAGCCACAAAACTTATGTGGTGCAAATGGACGATATGCATGCTGTGACTGAGAAACCAGTCAAGTCTAAAAATGGGCCTTGTGTAAGGTAGTGAAGGTCTGCTACCCGTTTTCTTCATACTGCCAGCTCCAGGGAGGCAAGTTTACTGTATAAGGTAAATGGAAGCCTACAGAGTTTCTTGTGTTCTCGATTTCTTGCCAGACGACTACAGCTATATTGCTACCTGTAGGCTAATGCTTGAATGACACAGGAAGCTGCTAATGGAATGACTTAAGGTTTCCGTGCGGAGGACCTCTAATCCGTACATATCTGTGGGTACAGCCGCACTATCTTGCGATGCCAGCCTGCCATCGCTTTCATTTGCGGGGACGCATGCTGATGCGCGCTCACTCAATGATGCGCAGGAAAGGCCGTGGTTGCGCGATGTGCAATGGAGCCGGGCTATTGTTATAATCAATGACGCATAGTGGGCGTCCCAGGTGTACTGTAGACGCGTGCGCAGTCCGTACCTCCACTCCTCAATCTGCAATCAGATTATCCACCAGCCCCTCAGGCCTCTCAAGCCCGTGGCGGAGGCCCTTGGTTCAGGTGACCCTGTAATTAGAGGTAGACCTATTTGATGTGCAGTGAGGATTGTGCCCCATGTGCGGAGACCACATAGATTGCATGCACCCCCCTCACGAATGAGGCCAGTTCTGCGTCGAGGCGATGCGCAGCCTTGGGGGAAAGCGAACAGGGACACAGAAGGAACACCCGAAAAACGACCCGACCTAACTTTAGCGTACTGTGCCGAATGCTGCACTGCGCAACGCCCTCCACAGGTTTTCTTTTGCCTTTTCAGTGTTATTTCTTGGATCCAGAGAATCACACAGTAGCAAGCATCCTCTATCAATCAAAAATGCAGTATCTAGAGGCATGGATAAGGCAGAAAAAACGGAAAGAGTATGGCCATACTCCTGTGCAAATCCATGGGTGCGCCGTAGAGTGACGGGCTCCGGTGCTGGAAGGGACCCAATGGCTTCCACTGGCCAGTGCGGCACAGCAGGTTTCCCTTCTCTACCAATTGCATATTATTTTGTATGCTTCTGAAGTCTATCTGGTGTAATGTACTCCGGAGACGACGCTGTCCCTCTGGCGAAAACATGGCCGGCTCTTCATATCCGATAATCGCGACACGCCGTATCGACGCAACTAGGGGTGCCCGCAGAGGGCCCCCTCTACGTCCTTAACCGCTGATGTAACAGTTTTAGCCAGCTACAGTTGCAACCCTTGCTACTTTTGACCCTCCTGCTGCTGCTGCTATTACCAGGAGGACTTGGGGCTCACCGAAACTCACAGTACATTCCGGTTGCCGCCGCTGTAAGGCTAATTATTGCTGAGTTAAGCGCAGTAAGACACTGAAACTTTGCAAGCACAGAGCCATTTAGAACTTTCCCCAGCCTTCTTCTCAAGTTCGTTGTTGAAGGTCACCTGTGTGACTCTCAACAGGGTTGCGAAGGGGTCGCCCAGCCTACGGCTCCCGCAGTACAGGACACGTTTAGATAGGGAGTACTGGACCCCTTCCAGTGCGACGGCGTGCTAGCGTGGCGTCAGTAAACCTCACACAGCTCCTGGCATTGATCCCAAATGCTGCTCTCCTTTTCAGTAATCTTGCAGTTTGTAGCAGTATTCACAGTGCCTTTAGAAAGTCCCCATCCTGTTCCTATTGCTAGAGGCCTCGACTCAGGGAACGGTACTCTAGGATACAGCGCGATTAAATCTGCCCACTCAGGATGACGATTCTGTTCTCCAGCCTCCTATTCTCGCTCTCCTCATGTACGTAGACTACCCTAAGGGAGCCCATTAAAAGGGCGCCCTCACCTTGGACCGAATGAAGAGGGGTAGGAAAGCTCGGGAGCAACGTGTGTCTAGGATTCCCAGCAGCATATTTCTATTCCAAGAGTGCATTTGTCTAAAACTGGCCACTCCTGCATGCTAGCAGTCCAAAGCTAGCAGCATTAAGGTGCTCCTTCCATATAAGCATGCAGTAGGTCATATTTTTAGCACTATTTTTGCTGCTGTTGATGCAGGGGCTTGTCTGGCGTACTGGTCCCCTCCTATGCGGGAGGCCATCTCCCTGGTGCTGACGCTTGGGGGAGCCTTTGCAGTATTCTCCTTGCTGGAAGTGCCCCTCAGCAGCCGGAAGCTGCCAAAAGCCCTGGCGTTGGCGGGCCCCCTCGTACCATCCGTAACGCCAGTGCTTCTAACCGGCGCCTTTCTCTTCCTAGACACGTTTGCTCTCAGTGGGGCAGTTAATGCCGAATTGCCGCCTTCGTATCCAGCAAATAACTTTACTGGTACTTCTTGTCGCTATTTCTCCCGCCGTTGCTGCAGCTGTTACAGATGATGCAAGTATGCCTTTAGTGACCCTGAGCCACTGGTGCTTGTCTCCGGGTTGCAGCAACGACACACACCCCTCAGTAGTTGTTAAGGCATGAAAAAGCTTGGCTACTGCTTTTGCTGCTGCCCCTGGAACCGAAGCATCGCTTGAAATACAGATTAGTGCTGCTGCTTCCGCAGGTGTGGCTCTCTGTCTTCGGACTCTAGCGAATGCCCTGTTGTACTGGGGCCAAAATGGCTTCGAGCTGGAGGGGCCTGTGGAGACAGCGGTGCTGCCCCGGCAGGAGTTGCTGTCACTGCTTCAGCCGCAACTGCTACAACACAGTAGCTTTTCCTGTGCCATCACGTTGCTGTTGGGCCGCTCTGGAGAGCTCCAGCTTACGAGTCTGTTGCTGACCTCGATGGCAGCAATCGTGCGGAGCGCCTTGCTGTTACAGCTTGCAGCTGCAGCATATGCGGAGGGCTGGCCAGTACTAAAGCCCATTTTACAGGGGCTATGGGAGGACCCGACACAGTTTCTTGCGGTCTTTAGCAACCCCGTTGCTGCAGTGCAGTCAACCTGGAAGTTAAGCACAGGTGACACTTTGTCGTGGTGCTCCTATTAAAGCTGCTACTGTTTCGCGTGCCTGTGTTTCTTTGTCTAGCCTATAGTGAAACATGGATAGACGACCCGAAACCGATGCGGAGGTTTCAGCAGCACCAGCAATATCTTCTGTCCCCTGCTTCGCGTGTGTAGGGACCCGGCAACGGTTGCTGTTCTTCGGCCTCGTTGTATGTCTCTGCTGTTCCTTTCTACTGCATCTAGCGCGCCTTGCTGTTGTGTCTTCTCACGCATTTAGCTCCAGACAAAAGGAGCCAACGGATACTCAGAAGGAGGGGCAGCAGAAGCAGCGCCAAACTCAAGAGCATCAGCGGATCATGCAGCAGCCGAAGCAGCCAAAGCTGCAATAACAGTTACACAGTTCAGAACTTTTTTAGTAGCCCTATGAAAGGTAGGTTGGTAGAACCTTTCGCTGGTCTTGACCGAATGCAGCAGCAACAGCAGCAGTAACAGCAAAGAGGAGCAGCAGCTCGAAGCTCAAGTACTGCTTTGACAGGAACATCCAGCTTGCTTCGGAGAGTTCACAAATGCAAGTACTATAAACGACTCGTAGAAGTCCTCAGACAGCTAGTTTTATCACGCCTGCGGTGTATCGGCGTCTCCAGCAACACGGTTGCACTTGCTGTGGCAGCATGACCTGCTGCTCCAGTAGCCTCCCCAAAGGCAAATGTGGAGCATTCGGCTCTAGCTGTCTCATCAAAAATCCCTAAAATGCCGCTAGCTTGAGCACGCTAGCGAGCTCTGGTGCTACCTGGGTATGTAGCCAGCTACCGGCTTGTTGGAGCCACGCTTCGTGCCCAAGCGATGGGTCAAGGAGTTGTGGGAAGTCCATCCCCCAAATGCGGATAATGAAAACTAGCGCCAATGGAAGCCATGGTGCCTTAAGCTGCAGCTGTAAATCTTCGCCTTGCTGAAACACTGTTTCAATTGATGCTGCTGCATCGGCTGCTGCTAATAAAAAGTCGTAGTTGCCGAAGGAAAAGGATAATGATGGTGAAGGTGGCAAGTGCATGGAGAATCGGCTGCTGTCATATCTCGTTAGTGTTGTTGCTATTTAGGCTGCTAGCGCTGCTAAATGCGCTCTTGAGCGACTCATTAGCAGCCTGCTCCTAATGCTACCGCAGCCTTCCGCTTCTCTCTGTATGCCCTTATTTGCGATGCGGCAATGCGGTGTTGCCTGTACATCCCAGCACAACAACGAATGTAAGACATGACAGCAGCAGATGACACGTCTGAGAGCAATACCTTGAGCGACAGCGGCAGCACGTACTCAACAATTTGTTCCACTGGAATATTGAAGTGCAGCAGGTCCCTAATATCTGGAAGAGTCTCTTCTTCTCCCCCATTTGACGAGGCCGCTTCTTTCACTGTTGCTGATTCTGCCGTAACGGCTATCACGGGCACCACTGCTGCATCTGCTGCTGCTGTATGCCCCTGGTCGTTGGCCTCTTCTGGAGCCGGAAGAGGCGCTTCCGTTGCAGTCGGTGGCATAGATGGAGCTTGTGTTGCTGTTGGCGCTGATGCATCAACGGGTTGAGAGGGATCCGAGTGTTCGGCCTTCACCTTCACCAAGACTTCAGACACCTCGGCTGTTCCTGCTGCCGCTGGTGCAGCTTCTGGAGCGTCTTGGGTAGATGTCGCCAATGGCCTTCTTCTGGAGAGTAAATCAGCAAGCGATCCCGGCTGCGGGCTCTCGCTCTTTGTGAATACCCCCGCTGATGCACTGGGAGCTGCCACATCCTGCTGCTGGTGCGAATGCTGTTGCCATGGCCAGCGAGGCGTGTTGGTGCAAGTGACAGTGTCAACACTCTGCTGCAGCACGGTGTTAGCAGCAAGATCAGCTGCAGCAATTGCCGTGTTGCATCCAGGGCACAGGCCTGAAAGGCCTCCTCCAGCACCGCTGCTGCTGCTGCTGGCAGCAGCAGCAGGGTGCTGCTGCATGTACAGGATGATGCACGATCTGCAAAAGGTCTCACCGCAGCAAGGAGTCAGCGTGGGTGCCCTGAATAGAGCACCGCAGCACCCGCATTTGAGATGCGAGGCTCCACCTACGTGGCGCTGTATTCGCACGTCGAGCGACGACCCCAGAACGGACAATCCGCCGATGGTCCCCGTCTTCAAAATAGCAAAGCTGCCATCTGTAGGATCGAGCAGCACACACACGTCTCAGGCAGCAGCTACACAGCTGGAAAAATTGCATACAAACAGAGGCATATCGACCTGCGAGCCAGCGGCTCGGGTGGCCTCCTGGCAGGCCTGAGAACTGCCTCAATAGACACGGGCAGTTACACTGAGAAGCGTATAGACCGTCTCCGCCAAAAAAGCCTGTCCAATGAACCCTCTGTTACTGCCGAGTCTGCAGCAGCAGCGGTTGCACGGCGCCATACCTTTCTTAATGTACACTTCCTGGTGCTTGTGGATTTCAGATGGGTCGATGTCTTTCAGAAAGGAGGACGGAAGGCCTGCAGCCGCACGCATAAAACGCGCAATATGTACTCTGTATATGCACGAGGGGAGGTCTCTCAGCATCTGGCCTGCAGCAAGGGGCGAGCTGGTGCTGCTTGTACAGCAACACCCGGCGCTGCATTTGTTGGCTGCTCCAGGTGGATGCTTGCCTGTCGCTGGTCTAATCTTCTTCTGCTGCTTAGCATCTGCAGACTTGGGGCAGTTCTTGATGTGGTGCCCCATTTCACCGCACATGTGGCATATGTAATCAGGGGGCACTGCTGTTGCTGCTGCCGCATAATGCTGCTGCTGTTGCTGGTACACCTGCTGCTGGTGCTGCCGCGCTGCAGCAGCTGCAGCGCCGCTGCTGCTGCTGCTGTGAGAGCGATACGCAGAAGGGAAACTCGTGGCAGGGCCCCCTTCCTCCTGAGGTCGTAGCCACATAAGGTTGTGGCTGCCCTGGGTCCTACTGTTGGCGCTGCTGCTCTCTCCCCTGAGAAAGCCTTTGCGAGTATCGTGCACGTCGAGCACTGCCTGCAGCAGCAGCCGCTCCTCATCTGTGGCTGCTGCTGCTGCTCCAGGTGTAGCGTCTTCGCTGCCTAGATAGGGCATGCTGGTGGAGTTGGCTGCTGCTACCAAGGATGCCCCCGCACCACTCGAACCAGCAGCACTGGGAACGACACCAGTAGGAGCCTCATCGCGCTGCTCTGAGGAGCTGACTGCTTGCTGCTGATCGAGCATGTGCTGTTGGTACTTCGCTTCTGCTTCGCGCTGTGCAGCGGCGGCGGCTGCGGCAGGCTTCCGCTGTACGAGGATGCACAGCGGCTGGTGCAGTAGCATGCTATCTGCCAGGACCTCATCGGGAGACTCCTCAAGAGATAGCAGCAAGTCAATAGCCGGGAGAGCAGCTACTCCCATCTGCAGCTTTAGATGCGCGCGAAGCTCTCCGCAAGACACAGGGAGGGTCAGGCCGACTGGTGCAGTGCCAGTAGACGAGCCACGCAGCCGCCAACGCAGCGTAGATGAGTCCGTTGTGATGGACATTTTTGTAACCGCAACGACTGGTGTTTGAGCCACTGCGAAAGACGTAAATGTTGATGGAAGACCCAGGGGGAAAGGCTGGTGTCGCAGCGACAGCTGCTGCTGTTGGTGCTGTTAGAACGAACAAGCAGCAGCAGTCCCTAGTGATGAGATGCACCTCCCCTTAACACACAGCTAAATATGCCTGCAGAAGCGGCGACTACAGCGACTGCGGCATGCACTACCTGGCAGTGGCTCCTGGTGGAGTTGGCACGCAAAAGTATGTTGCTCCGGTTACGAACCATATTCTAACATCAATTGCATGAAATAATCCAAATACTCGAAATTGGGGGAGAAAAGTTACCCGAGGAACACGAGAAGGCAGAGCCTCGTGATTTACTGCAGTATTCGTTGGGCCCCAGCAGGTGCTGCTCTTGTTGACTCAGCTGCACTATCAGTACAAACGCATGCTATGAAGCAAGGACTTTCTCCGACTTTAAATAGTGTGAAGGCGTCAATAGCGGTCATATTTTTCATGCATTACTTAACCCCACTCCAGTGGCTTCTCAGTGGGCTTCCCTGGCGAGAAAGTTTTTCAGGTGACTAAGGACCTCCACGGAGTTCCTTTTGCTGCAGCATCACGGATGTGAGTCATGCATGCTGTTGGACGAGGTTGTAAAGCCGCTGCTGCTGTGGCATCCAATTGCATGACAGCACGTAGCCATTAGTAGGAGTTCCCTCCCCACTCGATACGACCTCGGCTACTCCTCCTGCCACCCCCCCCCCCCCCCACCGGCGTAAATCGCAGTGTTGTGTGCACTTGTTTACGCATAATTCAGTTGCATCCACTCATGCTGCCTGTACAAGATCCCGAGCGGCAACCAGCACCTGCTGCAGATGTTGCTGAATTTAAATAGAGACCGTGTATCGCAAGAACTCTGGCACCAAGTTTGGAATGGGATAGACTACATGTAGCCACTTTCTACAACTAGGTTTATTTTCATCAAGATTTAGTGAAGAACTGACGAACTCATTTTCCGATGGTATTTCGTGTCCTTCGCAGAGCACTGTTGCTTTGAAACAAGGCGCACTGCATTGGGCATGTGCATTAGATGCTCGGGGCACCTAGCCGTGACTGCCCTAATTGCTCAGACAGTGCAGCTATGTGCATCCTAGCTCTCCCTTCACGTCTCAAACCTAGAGTTGCGTGAATAAGGAAAGGCCGGAGCTAGCTTATAACAGCACCCACAATCTTTCTGCTACGTTTGTGTTGAGTCTGTGGTTAAGCCGCGGCCAGCGAAGACCTTAGATCGAACGCTGCAGTTGCTAGCGTCGGATGGCTCGATGCAGCTGTTTCCAGCTGACCCAATAGGTTTGAACGCAGTGGGTTGTCAAGTTGCCCCAAACGATTTGCGTGTTTTCGATCAAGTCATCTTAGCTATTCAGTTGGTTGAGTTTCTTGGCAACACGCCGAGAGGAAAAAAATCTTTTAAAGATGAAAATATCTGCTAGTGGGAGGCCCGCTGGAGAGGCGGCCGCTTGCCTGCATGTCAATGTGAATGCAGTAGCTCCGCAGCTAGTGAAAAGAGTTAGGATGTATCAGCTGCTAAGGTGCTATTGTGGAAGCGTGGGGTCAGTTTTGCGGCGATCCAAGTTTACATTGAAGGTCGAAAATTGGTAGCATTACTCGACGTTGGATGTGAAGTCAACATATTTACCGAGGAAACGGCTTAGAAGAGCAATCTGCCTGCCCATGTGTAAGTGCACTTACCTTAAACTGAGTTTTGCTGACGGAGAGCAGTACGCAAAAGCTGGTCAGGCTGCCATAAATAAAGTTGATAGAAATCAGGGCCTACCAGCATGGTCCGCTTTTTGTATGTTGAACCCGTACACCATGACCTAATTCTGGGTAGGCCATGAGCAAACCAATGGAAGGCGCGCGTGCGGGCACAGCTGCGCGTTGTGGAAGTTATTGCGCCGAAAGGCACTAGGAAGAAGCAAATCATGATCTTTTCGATAAGGATTTTAAATAAGTGTTCAGGTGGGCAGAGTCGGTCCCGTACCAAGATAAGGCAGAGTCTCCGCGCGGTCGGTTCAGCAGCGCAGCACAGGACTGTTTTGAAGAAGCATCCCGTCTTAGTGGCTCTGCATCTGGTTCGCTGTTAGAAACTTAGACAAGTAGTTGAGCAGAATAACAGCAGAAGCCAGCAATCAAAAACCAAATCGCGATCGCGGGTGTACTAAACATTGAGGAACTGCCAACAGGCAGACCACCTGCAGGTTGGCTAGAACGCTGTTTTCTGTAAATCCATGGGTCAGCCCCAAACTCCGTTCCGCTGCGACGGAAGCCCTCATATTCGAAAACAAGATTGGTCGGCAAGCTGTTGGAAAAGGCAACGTGTAGGCATAGCCCAGGGCTCCTCGGTGTTGCCGGGGGTTGGTGCCAAAAAAGGACGGAACGTGGAGCTCATGCGTTAGCTGTGAGCGCCTAAACAAGAGCGCTGTATATCGGAAACTCCGAATGCTTCGCAACGCTAAATCGCCTCACATTCTAAGAGGCCCACGAGTCTTAACGACATTTAGCTTCCAGACGCAATCTTACATATCCCTATTCACCCTGACGCCAAGCGCAAAACAGCGCTTCATACTCGTGTTTGCAGCGTCGAGTACCCTGGGTGCCGGTTATACTCTTCAATATCCCCAAAACACTACAACGACAAGTCTAACAGCATTGTCAGTAGCCTGTCACGGAGGACTGGATGGCTGTCTACATGGACCGCAGCGTAGGGTTTCGCCGAAACGTTCAAGAGCATCTACAGCACCTACGGCGTGTGCGTCAGCTGCATCGAGCAAGCATTGGTACTCAGATTGACGCAAGTGTATATCTTCCATGAGCACAATTGTGTTTCTGGAATTCCGTGTGCGTTTGGCTACGGGAATCAAGTTAGATCCAGCAAAACTTCACCAAGTTGCGCCCTTTAGCTTTAGGCCTTTAGTTTTTAGTTCGAAATACATTTTGTAAGTCGAATGCGTTTGCATCTTATCACCGATACTTCAACTTTGAATATGCCTGGACCGCTACTCCTGTGATCGATCCATATGAGAATAGGCTGGCTGTGGCCGGCACAGAGG
>NW_020312038.1:0-148506 GCF_002999335.1 Cyclospora cayetanensis | reverse complement strand
ATCATTGCGGATAGGGGGCTGAAGTTTAACAGTGCCTTTTGGCAAGCCTGTTCTGACCTGTCTACATATGGGCCATAATGTGGTATTGTGAACAACCCTAATACAGGTGCAAATGGATAGTATCATATGTATTCTCCATCAAAATGTGAATTTTTGCAAGCACTCTCTGGAATGCCATGTCCTTTAGTTTTGAAATGGACTACGCTGCATCATCCGGTGGCTTGGGCAAGCAACACAGAAATAGGTGGGGAAAACGTCGGGGCACTGCGGAAAGAGTGTGTAGCTTTAATCTGTACGCGATTTGGTTCCCTTTTGTGTTCCTTGAGACAAACACACACATTTCAGTGCATCGCCAACGGCAAGCCAACTCACCTCCGCGGTGATGTTGGTTTGATCCCCCTTTCGTTGTTGCCTAGTGAGTAGATCTTTATTCCCTTTGATAACACTTCAGCGGTTGATGCATAAGTTCACTGCCCTAAATTACACTATTTTCGCTTTCCCCAATGAACAGTGGTAAGACAGTGGATACGCTTTCGCTTTACTGTACGCAGATGGTCTTGGCGTACAGGTATGGATTATATGGGTGCATGTCTTGAAATGAAAGAGCAATGGGAAGACGTTTTGGACCAAGTTGCATTTAAGCACTCTGTACTTGACTTTTTAGTTCAAACCCAGAATTATTAGAGAGTTGTTTGTTTGGTTTGAGTGTTTATACATCCGCTTTTTGCACAGTTATGCTACCTCGAAACAAGAAGCGTGAATGTTGTGCGAGTGCGCACTAGATGTATGTGCAAAACAGTTGCTTGTGTTCGGGGGCCCTAGAGGGTGCAGCTGAGAGCATCCTAGCTGCCCCTCCCCCCTCAAGCTGCGAACTCTGAGGGGCGTGGATAAGGGAAGAAGTAAGCTCTTACGGATGGCAATTAGTGAATTTCCACGAAGCTTGTATTGAGCTGGCGTTGGGACGTTATAGACTGGCAGCTTGAGCTTGCTACTGGCTGTAGAGTGGGGCTATATATATAAGTTAAGAACAGAGAAGGTGTTTCTGTGAGCTGATTTGCCATGTGGAGCTAGGTGCGAACGCTTGGAGAGCTCAGGACGCAGTAACGCGCATCCCAGCTGTTCTCTCCTCCATCAGGCCGGAAACGCGCAAAGGGAAGACAAGGAGAGACAGGAGCTTTTTTGAAGCGGCTATCGATTGCATTGTCTATGCCTGATACGATTTAGGTGTGAAGATGTGATTGAAGCCATAAGATGAGCACGACACGCAAGGAAGAACTTTACACTGAAGAACCTTACACCCACGATGTTAGCGCGCAGGTACACACCACTCGTGATTATGGCACAAAGCGAGCCCAAATGTGCAAAGGGCATACAATATATAAAAATATGTAGCCCTCGCCGCCGGAACTTTATCGAACAGCATATACGAGAATTTGCTGTAGGAGTAAATCCGTAGGATGGCGCGCCATTCACAACTTCACTTCTCGTCGCTGCAAGGCTGGCACTGTTTTCACTACCGTAACGTTTTTGTCAGGCGAGTAAAAGGATTTAATCGCAAATCGCCCTCGATTTGTGCCAGGGAGATAGCTACAATATCTTATTCTGGGTTGCTACGCGTGCAGTCAGTCCCGGTCCACCGGCTACATAAGGCACTACACCCGTAAGGACTGGTCAGAAATCCCACCCATAGCCTTATCCAGACGTATTACAGCAGATTGTACTTAAAATGTTAAAAGGTTATATGTGCGGAACGTCAAGGCCCCACTGGTGGAAACTAGATATAAATGCATTGGCGCTGGAGGCCCCAACGGTCCGTTGCCCAGACAGTGCATATGTTCATAATTCCTACGTAGCCTTCATGACTTCCGTCCTTCTTCTTTTTCTTTTGAAATAAGGACAAACCTGTGTGTTTGGCGAAGTGTATACAGAGGTCCCACGAAAGAGGAGCCTGACGGGAAGGGCCCTCGTTTCATAAGTCAGTCATAGACTCATCGCCTCACCCTGTGACAGCGGCGGCTGTAGCAAAGGTCTGAGAGGCTGCGGATCCTTTTATTTGGCTACGTACAGTTGCCTTTAGATTTCGTAGGAAAATCAACTAACCCGGGTTCCCTTCGCGGCGAGCTTGTAAGTGTGAGGTCCCACGCCCGCGGAACTACCGTTGCCGACAGTGCGGTAGGGGCATTCTTCCTTCCTGCCGGCAGCCGAGGGCGGCATCTATTAGAAAACAATTTAGTAGAAGCACATCGGCTCTTGGGCTCTTCTTTTGGCCTCTCTTTTCCCCTTGATCTTTCCCTTCACTGTAGCTTAGCCTTTGCTGTATTACTCCCGCTTCCTGGCACCGTCTACGCATTGCGGCAATCTCCGTTAAGCTGCTGATGACTCTGCAAAAAGAAAGCCCGCTTTCGTCCCGTGGATAAGGCGTGCGAAGCTCTGTTTTTGGGTTGCGGCCCCTTCGGGTTGGCACATCACGGGCCTGACCCCTCTCCTCAGCTTAAAGGCGTTATGCAGTAATCAGCATGCAACACAATGACTGAATCTGCGGGCCCGCTGGGCGGCTTCCTTGAAGGTTTGCGCGGTGTATTTTCAGAGCTCACCTGGTCGGCAAGCGAGCTGGCTTTACTCACGTGTTCCGTGGCACTGACAGTGTCGCAGGTGCTTGTGTCTTATTGCATCCTTAACTACTTCCCCTCTCCGCTGTTCCTCACCTGGTGGCAGCTCGTGCAGGTACTTGCTAGTGCATACATATTGGGGGATTTCGGCGCTTCTTTTCCCCGCACTGCCTGCTTCCCTGCAGTCAAACTCGGTGGTTTCAAGTGGTTTGTCCAGCTGCTCCCGTATTCGTTGGCTTACTGTGCCTTTCACGCAGTATCCAACAGTGTCATAGGTGTGGCTCGACACCCCGCTGCAATCCCTGTTGCCTCTGGGCTCTTAGTTGCCTGCCACCACGTTTTCCGGTCCGCAGGATGCCAAACACAGTACACTTCGCTCAGGTGGGGGGCGGTATGCCTTTTAGGGGTCTCTTGCCTGTTTTCAGCGGCCTACGTAGACTTCTACTATTGCATGCTGCTCGCCATGACCTCTGCTATATACCGCGGTGCTTACTTGCCCTGGGCAGTGCATGTTAGCGGGCCTGACGAAGGCTCCCTGACAGCCGCCTGCGGCATCACCGGGGCCGTGGCGTTCCCACTATTCATTTGGCTCTTCAACGAGCAGATCAATGTGCTCTCTTTTTCCAAGCTGGCAGCCTTTAATTCACATGAATGGCTCGTTTTGGGCTGCTGGACAACCGCCGGGGCCCTTCCGTTTTTCAAAAGCCTGGTATCCAACAAGCTCATGAGGATGTATGGCCAGCATGTGTGGCGCATCAGCGAACTTGCTTCGGCTATTGCAATTTTCATGTGCTCTACTGAGCTTTGGGGGCCTGCAGGGATCTCGCTTTCGACCGGTATGGCTCTCTTGCTCATGGGGAGGCTTTGCTGCGCAGTCGATAGCTATGAGGAACGGCGAGCCCTCGAGTCCCAACTCACTCGCACGTACTATTCTCGCCGCCTCAGCAAAAGGGATTCGTCTATAGAAGAGTCTCTTGCTCTTGTAGAAGAAGGCCTCTTGGAGCACATTTCTCCTGAACAAGCAGAAGAGATAAGGGACCAGCTGACCGGTCTCGTGAGGGCATATGTAACGCGAACACAATGTGAAGATATCACGATGCTTCAGCAGATGGGGGGCGGAGAAGGCATTGTTCACTTGCTTCGTGTGCCACGCTATTTGGGGCTGTCCGACCAACAGGACATTAGGCGGCGTCAAAAGCTATTCGGGGTCAACAGGCTCCCGCGTCGTGCTTCTGCTTCTTTCCTGTCTCTTTGCCTCGATGCCGCGTCAGACAGTACCTTGCAGATTCTCATGGTGTGCGGTTTTGTATCGATTGTCTTGTCCCAGCTATTTGGCGAGAACCCACAAGTAGAATGGATGGAAGGCGCAGCCATCTGGGTGGCCGTTCTGGTCGTTGTGGTGGTGACTGCTGGAAATGACTGGCTCAAGGAGCAGCAGTTCCGCCAGCTGTCTGCAGTGAAGGATAACAAGAACTGTACGGTCATACGGGACGGATGCCCAACTCAAGTTTCCGTTTTTGATCTCGTGTTGGGAGATTTGCTTCAGTTTGAAGCAGGGGACGAGCTTCCGGCGGACTGCGTGGTGCTGTCGTGTCGTGGACTGCGCATCGACGAGTCCTCCCTGACTGGCGAGTCGGAAATGATCAAGAAAGACACGTACGAAGACTGCGTTGCACAGCTTGAGGAAGGTGACAGCAGGAGTCCTAGGTCAATGCAGCACCACTTTGTCTCCTCGCCTGTAGTGCTTTCAGGAACAACAGTCAACAGCGGAAGCGGTACTGCCATTGTTGTTGCTATTGGCCCGCACTCGCAGTCTGGTCAGCTTTTTCAAAAACTTTCATTCGATACGGAGGCGACTCCTTTACAGCTCAAGCTGAATGCCCTAGCGGGTGACATCGGCAATTTCGGGCTCCTTTGTTCTATCGTTGCCTTTTGCGTTCTTGTCTTGGAATACTGGGTGATATATGCTCTCACTGAGTCAGACCAGCGGCCTCTTTTGGCGTCAATCGTTGGTAGCCACGTTCACTTTTTCGTAACGGCCATCACTGTCCTCGTCGTGGCGGTGCCCGAGGGCCTGCCGCTAGCCGTCACGATCTCTCTGGCCTACTCAATAGGGCAAATGCTGGCCGATCAAAACTACGTCCGCCGTCTTGGGGCATGCGAGACCATGGGATCTGCCAACGAAGTATGCTCGGATAAGACTGGCACGCTCACGAGGAACCAGATGAGTGCCGTTGCGTTTTGGAATGGAACGGAGGTAGTTCAAGTCCCTTCAGCCTCTTTCGCCAGCCCAGACGCCAACGGCGCACCGGGGTTCAATGAGCGAACAGAAAGGTGGCGCTTGATTACCGAAAGCATTTCCCTAAACTCGACAGCTTTCCTTGAAAAGATGGAGATGATGGCGCTTAGTGATGGTCAGCCCACCACCCGGTACACCGTGAAGTACGTGGGATCTGCAACTGAATGCGCCCTCCTGGAGTACAACGATTTCATCTGCGGGGCAGATTACGCAGAAATTCGGGCAACAAAAGGGTCAGACTCCCTCATCGTCCACAGAGAAGAGTTTTCTAGTGATCGCAAAATCATGACCACAATCGTGTACCAGAATGGACTGGACGAGCCTTATGTGCGAGTCTATGTCAAAGGCGCGGCTGAAAGGGTGCTCCAGCTATGCAGTTTTTTAGTGAGTACCAGCGGAGATGTTCAGCAGCTTCGAGCAGATCAAAAGTCGGAAATCGAGAAGCGAGTCATTGACGGGATGGCACGTGACGCACTGCGAACAATTTGCATAGCGTACAGAGATTTCAATATGGATGAGTTGCCTGAGTGGAGGGACAAACAACCTGCACCAAACCAAATGTTTTTGAAAGCCGAGCAGAACCTGATTTGCCTTGGCATTTTTGGAATACAAGATCCTGTGAGAGACGAAGTGCCCGAAGCCGTAATGCGCTGCCACCAGGCGGGGATTAACGTTCGAATGGTGACAGGTGACAATATCATAACGGCGAAAGCCATCGCAAAAAAGTGCAATATTTTTAGCGAAGAGAGAGGAGACCTGGCAATGCTTGGGCCGGACTTCACGAAACTGGTGGGAGGCGTGATCTGCCAGACTTGCAGAACGGCCATGTGCGGCTGCGCAACTGATGCAAAGACAGCGGAGCTAGAAGGGAAAAATCTTCGTGTTGACGTTATAGCGGATATAGAGGCATTTGAGAGGATCTGGGGGCGACTTCAAGTCCTCGCAAGATCCCAACCGTCGGACAAGTACGTTCTGGTTACCGCACTGAAGCAGCTTGGCCAGGTGGTTGCCGTTACGGGCGACGGAACGAATGACGCGCCTGCACTAAAAAAAGCAGACGTGGGCCTCGCCATGGGAATTACTGGCAAGGAGGTGGCAAAACAAGCCGCAGACATTGTAATGCTGGATGATAATTTTCAGTGCATAGTTCAAGCGGTAAAGTGGGGGAGAAATGTCTACAGCAACATCCGGCGTTTTCTGCAGTTCCAGCTCACAGTCAACGTCGTGGCTGTGATTACGACCATACTGTGCGCGGCCATTTTGCGCGACTCGCCGCTGACGGCTGTGCAGATGCTTTGGGTGAACCTTATCATGGACAGTTTTGCGTCGCTAGCGCTTGCGACGGAGCTGCCTACGCCCGACCTGTTGAAGGAGAAGCCCCATCACCGGCACCAGTCTCTCATCTCGAGGTCAATGGCGCTTACGATTACCACTTCTGCACTGTATCAGCTGGTCATCATGATCGCACTGATATTTTTTGGGGATTCCTTTCTTCCTGAAAGCCAGTGGGGGTACCTCCTGCCAGCAGATCGGTCACAAAATGACTTCTGCGAATTTTCAGACTGCGATCCGCTGACAGGTATGTCCAGCTACCCAACAGATCCCATGGAATCCAGATAGCAGGTTCGATGAAGGAATTAAATGAGCATATCAAACGGCGTAAATGTGATGAGCCAGGAAAGCGCTCCTTCATATCCTTCTGTGCCAATGTGCGTGTACAGGTCAGGGAACCTTGATGCGTTCCGGCAGGAAATACAAGCTTTTTTCTACTGAAGAGGACTACGAGGATCGCTGGGTCGGCGTATTTGGACCATCGCGTCACCTGACATTTGTTTTCAATACCTTCGTACTCATGCAGTTGTTCAACATGGTCAACGCAAGGGATGTGGAAGAGGATTTCACACAGAAAGTGTCATTACCGCGACTTTTTGTCAAGATGACAGGCAATCCAATGGGATTCTCTATTTGGTTGTTCATTCTCTTCTCACAGATTTTGATGGTTGAATACGGAGGCTCAATGATCGGTTGCCACTTCGAGGTCAGCCACCCCAATGCAATTCCCTGAATAATGCATGCTGTGCTTATCTACACGTGTTGGCCCTTGCCCACTTTTTGTTGAGTGTGGAGACGATGTATTCTTTTTCTCAGGGTCTCACCTACCAGCAATGGCTTTTGAGCATCATGATCGGATTCGTCGGACTCTTATTTTCCCGAATACCTCAATGCTTCCCACAAATTACTCGCGTCTTTCCAGAGTTTGGAATGAGGGAGGAAGGAATTTCAGGGAGCGCTCCACTCGCATTAGGTCTTCGTGGCCGATCGCCATCTCGGATGAACGATCGCTGCATGATCAGCACGCTGGCAGTTGCTAAAAAGTATGCGCGAAGGGCGAAAGAGTTGACGATTAGCCGTATGAAAGCCCGCAGAGGGCGCTCACATCATGCGGCGAGCGCTACCGCAGTAACTGATGGATTTCTCCCGGTTCAGGCATCTGCCTGAGAGGGTCTATTGCATAGTGATGAGCGATCTGTGCTAAGCGTGCAGTTGTCAAAGGCATAAAAGGTGAGCCTGGATACTTTAACACACGATATCGTGTGCTCATCTGCTTACAGCCGGCTGGACTATATAAGGTTCGGGTTGAGGCTGCTATATGCACGGACTACCTCGGCTGGACCAAAACCCTGTAGCCATGCCGCCATGCAACATTTCCAGATCTTTACTTGGTTTCAAAATCACTAGTGTAAGTCTGGGAATAGCATGCAGGGAAAGTACAGGAAGCTTATGCACTGTTTCAGCTTCCCGTGCGAAATGTGGGTGGAGTGATCTGCCGACCGGGCCATGACTGGTTCTGTTTCAATATTGGTGCCTTCCAAAGATTCGTGTAGCAGGTGAACAAGGAAATCCGAATTTTGAATGCATACAGGCAAATATTTCGTGCCTTTGGAGGAACTGGTGGCGGTGCATTGTTCGGCCTTGAGCTTAGTGCTGAGCTTCCCCATATGTTCCTACTTCATTGTGTCAGTTAAATTCTAATAACGATACATTCCATTCTCTAAAGAATGATTTCGCAAGGATATCCAGTTGTTTGGTAGTCACAAATAATATAGAAAGGCGTGTTACAGAATCTTTAGGGGTTGGTAACTAAAGGCATGCCTCTGAGGGTCTTCTAGCCTTCTGATGATGACACACCCCTTAATGGTCCCCGCATGGCAGTCCACTCTGAGTAGGATTCTTGGTAGAATCTAAAGTTTCTGAAAGCCCATAAGACTGCGTCAACTCAAAAGTGACTGCCTCAATGGAAACAATGCCACACAGTAGGTGGGTCACTGTTACTGCAGGCTCGTCATAAACGTCAGGAAAGTATACTTAAACTGTTCTTGTTAAATTACCAGCTTTATGGGCATTACGAGGTGTGACGAATTTACCATCGCCACCAGACAGGTGAGCTGAGCGTGTGTGAACTCGATCCCAAAGGCTCCACTTGGGTTCTCTAGTAGGAGACATCACACAAATCCCCGAACCTAATACAAAGCATAATACGAGTTTATTCACTGTGCTTTAAAAGAGCCTATCTCTTTACCCCGTAACCTCTCAGGATTTAGGAACGAGGGGGAGGGAAATCTGGGGTGCACATGGCTGCACCCTCCCAGCACGCCGAGCGCACTCACAGCTAGCTGTACACACCCACTAGTGCGCAGGCACACAACATTGATTCTTATGGTAATGAGAACACCATTATGGAATAAATAGGGTCAAGGAACAGCAAAATTAAAAACCCGTTTTTTGATAATTGTCATGAAATACAGGTAGTGTGCTGGAAAGTACCACAGTGCAGCGTTGCCCACTAAACTTTTTCCTCAGCCTTGTAGCTGCATCAAGTCTACGAAAGAAACAGCATGCTTTCAATCCATAAGCATATGCTCTGCAGTATCCATGCCAGCCAGGTGTCCAAGTCTGCTCAGAGCTCCAGAGATGTACGAAAAGCTGCCGCCGGCAGAACGCGTCCGTAGTTACCTGCCATTGCTTTGTTCAGTCTTGTGATGACAGCCATGCAGACGCAAAGACATCCTATTTCCAGGTCCCTTTCTTCATGCTGGCATCCTACCTCCACGTGTGCTGCTGTAATGGAGAGGCTAGATAAAGCATGCCAATAACGAAAAAATGCATGTTACTGTAGCACTCGAACGACGAGTGGCCACTTTATTTGGCTCTAGAATGCACTTAAAGAGCAAACAAGCAGGTTTGAAGTGATTTCATTCGCATATGTGCAAAAGGACGACTGAATTTTGCCTAGCTTAACACATCAACCTGTTCTAAAATCATGTGTGGCTTATAACAAGCCGATGGTTGACCGAAGTAAGCAAACAAGGCAAAGATAGCAGCTTACTTCGGTGTAAATATGATTGGGAGATGTCACAGTACAAATTCATAGTCCGCGTCCTACAAAGGGCTGTTTTAAGCGAGTCCATATAATCTCTCATTGCCGCGAAACGATTGAGCGTACATCGTATACAGCAATTAGCTTGGTTACCTTGATGACCCATTTAAGACTTTTAAGCTGGAAAAGTTGTATGGTAGAGACACATTTCTAAAATGAAAGCTCAGTATGATTTCAGTAGCTTTCGACTGATGTCACAAAATGACCTACACCAAGTGGGCACATTGGTTTGTCTCCATGCAACTCCTATTAACACCGGGAACAATAGATCACTTTCAAAGTTTTAGAACATGCTATGATGTATTTTCTAGAAAATAGAAAGTATTTCTGGCACTCGAGTTCATTCGCTGTGGTACCCGTACTCTGGCTGCATGCATAACTGCATGCTGATGATCTCCTTCAGTGATGGAGAAATTGCCTTTTGAAATTCTTTACATCCTATAAGGAGCACTAGGCTGTATAACAGCCTTGATATCGACATCGCTGACCTCTGCCTATTAGGTTATTCGTTGATGATGCCCTGGCACTGCCGGAGGTATGATTGTTTTTTGCTGGTATTTTCGCCCTCTGTATGATTGCTTCTTATACGATTGCTGAACAAAGGTACCAAGCTTTGAAATATGGCGGTATATATCAAGCAGAGCCCCCCGCGCGAGGGAGTGCGTGGTGGCTGGGAGGACTTCAACTGGGAATCCTTAAAGTCCCAGTCAAATGCAGAGCGAGACTATTACCTCGGTAAGAGACTTACACTTGGCACCCCCAGAAAGTTCTCGGCTACAGCGGACTTTTCGGAAACATACCGCATGCGCGGGGGCACCGATATTGCTCCCTCCAGAAAGTATAGATGCACTTGGCTAGCTCTAGCTGCTGTACCTAAACGTCTGCTTGGATGTATTGAAGGGCAGCGTATCATAGGCACCTCATAATCAAGAGCGATTATGCCGTGGCTTGTTGAATTGGACGCATTTGAACGATAATGCATCGCTGTGGCTGCATTTTGTACACAAAGCAGCATTCCTGGTGCTCCCAGTCGTGAAATCGGTCTATGAGGTAACGTTTTGCCTACTAAAGTATGCGTTTGCATTCTCTAATTAGGCAAGGTAGCTTGCTGCTAATTGCTCTGGCCATTCCCACGCCTGAACTGCTGCGGCGCTTCTGCAGGTGCGAGCGCCAAGGTGGGGATTTGCACCAGGGGGAAGTTTGAAAAGTTTGACTGGTGGACAAAGAAGAAGGAGCCCGCCGGCCAGACGGACGCAGCAGAAGATGAGTTGCAAAGGGTGAAGCGGTTCGAGCAGCAACTACTAGAGGAGGCTCTGTAAGCGCTATACACGCCATTGTGTCATGCACTACGCCTAACGGTTGCTTTTGGTTTCACGAGCCTTACCCCTGTTACTTTTCTTTGCAGGGGCCGGAGGCCTCGGCATTTGCTGGCGGGGGAGGCTCTTGAAGAAGAAGCACCAAGGCCGACTGCAGCGCCAGAGGCTGGCCCTGCGGCAGAGAAGGCTCTGAAGAAACTGAAGAAGGAACAAAAGTACGAAACCTTTACCCGTGCATATACGCAGGTGGTGCCATTATTGCGGTCATGGTCTAGTTGGGATAGAGAGATGGGTAAAATCGAGGTGTTGTTTGAATACTTCACGAACCAAAATCCCCACAGTGCACGGTATACGAACTGCATTTTAGAGCTGTGGGACCAACAATCAGTACATGTATAACATCGGACCATGTATCGCTGTGAAGAGAGGCTTGGGGGTACGACGTGGACCTGGCATTTTTCTTATGCTCAGGAAGTTGAAAAAGCTGAAAAGAAAAGAACAGAAGCGAGAGGCTCGGCTTTTGCGGTTACTGAAGAAGGAGCGCCGCAGCGATTCGCGCTCTTCACGTGAGCCCTCCCCCCCAGTACGCAACAGCAGTAGCGTGGACCGAAGGCAGCATGAGAGAAGTGGCAAACACACAAGACAGCACTACGGACGCAGTCGGAGCCCCTATACTGACCGCAGCCTTTACAGGTCGTGTGGCGTCGATGCCTCCCGTGTAGCTGTGAAGCTCAGGAGATCTCCTTTTGAGGCCAGAGGGGGATCAGACACAAGACTGCCTGGAGGCGAGTCTAGGCAAAGAGAAGCACGCAAAGAGCAACTGGAGGAAGGCTCAAGGAAGCGTGGCCGGTCGTACTCCGCAGAGAGAGGTAGCCGTAAAACCAGGCACCGTTCGCGGCCTGTTGATTCCGAGAGGAAGGCAAGAGAAAGTTACTACAGGAGCGGGTACTTCCAACTGGAGAGTAGCAGGAGACATGTAAGGGATTCCAGAGACGCAGAGCGAGATCACAGGAGACGCGATTCAAGGGATCATCGAGGCACGCACCGCACGGAGCAGAAAACACAGGAGATCGAGAATTGCAGGTTGAGAAGCAGAAGAAGTGGAGTGGTCATAGAAGGTGCGGAGCAGTTAAGGGGCAGCATAGAGCGCGCATCACGTGATGAGAGGGAAGCTTGTCGAGCACCTGGGGAGGGAAGGGGCATCAAGAAGGAGCTCGTTGAAGAAGACAGGAAGAGAAACATGGGGTCGACTCAACCCAGAGACAACGACACTGCTGCGAAAGCTAGAAGTGACGCTGAGGTGCCTCGCGTGAAGCGCGAACTATGAGTCTGCAGGATACTGGACTGTTGGCCTGCCTCCGGAGTTTAAGTGAGCTATGATAGCAGCTACCAACAATAAATGGTCCCACGGCTTCTCTAGGGGACCAGGAGGGGATGTTGACACTACTCGGAAGACATTTTTTTGTACAAAAGGAGTGACTTGCTTCCTGCAGGCTTCTTTTTTCCTTCCTGAATGAACCATACGCGGCACAGAGTGTAACTCAGTGCAAGTTGATTTCCTGTTGGCTCAGTTCGCACCGGTCAAGAAACGATTTCAGAAGGTGGACTGCAAGACTCTGCAGCTCCGAGACTGAGCTGCACATCTACCATAATTTTATAGCTGTATCTTGATTCATGCAGATGCATCTTTGCCAGTTCTTGAAAGCCTACGCAACAGAGCAGATACAGCTTGAAGGCAAATGCTAACCACATTTTGTAATAGTGACATTCTTGTGCTCAGGAGCGAAGTAAGAGATTTCCGCTACTTCTTGGGTTGAAATTGGGGGGCATCAGCTATAAACTGGTAGCGAGTAACAAGTAACGTTCAAACCGCTGGCACCCGACTTCTTCCGGAAGGGTTAATGCAGTCGCTGTAGACAAACGCTGCACAATATCCATTTGCCAAACGATTTTGTGTTTTTGTGGAAAGGGGCTTGCTAGTGGTGATGGATCAGGGCTCAGATGTCTCCCAATCCATTTGACCCAGTATGAATAACGGCACGTGCAAAATAGGACGGACAACGCCAAATCTTATTACATTCCATCACACCGAAGCCAGAACGCTACTTTTAGACCACTCGAAGTTCTCAAGGGTAAACGGCGAGTAAACTGCTCCACAAGCTCGGCTAAACGCCAAAGTGTGATGCACTGTTTGGGCTCAACGTCCCCTGCTGGCCCAGCAGTGTTTTTTTCGTCAGCTGTGCTTTATTCACTTGCCTCTTGCTGCTGCTTCATCATGAATTACCACAAAACATCATTGGCTTCTCGAGAGGGACAGAAATAGACATGTCAATACGCGTGGTGCCCACTTCTAGGTTGAGGCCCTTCTTCAAAGGGGGGAAGGCTATGGACACGGTTTGTGCCACTGATCATACAAGACAGATATTAGTCCTGCACAAATCTTAGTCAGGCTTGTGGATAGTTATTCGGACAGTGAGATGCCAATGCAAAGTTTTTGCTTTTAAAATTATGTAGAAGATGGCACGCTCGTTTTTGGAGTGTGTATTGCTCCTCTAGAAGCGAATACAGGTCACGACCTGTGGTAATGTGAACGTGAACACTGAAGCTGCGAAAAGACGTCAATGAATCTGTGGAAAACCCGGAAAAAAGCCGTGGTCCACTTCAAGCATCAATGCATATATCATATCTGGTGCAGCCTTCCGTTGGCAAGTAACGATGGTGGTGCAGTTTACTACGGCTTACCACACAGGTAAGCCTGTGTACTTTAACCCAGGCACACAGACAATGTAAGGCCACGCATAAAACATCAACTTGTGGCTGCGCACGTGATGCGGCCCGATCTCTCGACCGGGGATGCGCAAGCCCCAGTAATCATAAATCGGCACCCTGTAGGTGGCATATCATCGCGAACAACGAAATATGCTGAGACTCTGTGAGATGCTCGATTACCAGTGTGCAATGCACTGGCCTACTTCTGCGTACGCACATGATGCAGTGCAAAGTGTTGGCACCTAGTTCCCTGGGGTCCTTTAATCGCTGCTTCATGAACCGCATTGAGGCTTGATTTGATGCTTTGCAGATGATACATCAATCGCATAATCACAAAAGCTGAGGCCGTCCGAGAAGCCAGGCTGTCAGGGTGAGCAGTGCAGTGTTCCCCCAGACACGCTACCAGCGCGACTGTCACCTGATGTGCATTGTTGTCCACCGCCATCAGACAGCTCTCATAAGCCTGCAATTTGGACAGACACAAAAAATCCATCAGCCTGTGGGTGAGCAGCAATGTTCACTTGAATAACGTCAAATGCCTGACTAGCAATGCAACACGCAGCCAACAGGTACAGGTGCAGTAGAAGAGAGACCGCGCCGTCTAGATGGATTGAAGCAGTATCCCATGATCAAGGATACGTCTGCTCTTGTTGACGCTTCTCTATTTAAACTAACCAACCCCAACGTTTCTCAAAGCATGATCGCCACTGCTGAGGGACTACGAATGCAACTGACATTTTCAGGGCCACCGAGGCTGTCGCTCTGCCGGGCGTAACCTCCCTGGAAGGACATCAGTTTGCCCTCAAATGAAGGGTAAGCCGAGCAGAGCTGCGCACTACAAGCTGCAGCCAGGGTCCTCAGCGAGTCACACGTGGCGCGCAGGGCTTCTTTCAATTCTTTGCCTGCAAGGCCACGCAGAACAAAAGAGTCAGCCAATGACTCACTATAAAAACAGAAAAAGAGGGAGGCTCGCCGTAGAGGACAGGCAAACTGTGTCCTAACTTGTACATAAACAAAAGAAGAAAACGTACCCTGGGTAGCCCCAAACAGCTGCTGAACTGCCAAGCAATTGCCGCGCTGCATTAAGGGCAGGCTCCAGCTCCTTGTATATGAAAATGTACCATCAGGTGACTCAACTTTTGACGGTAAGCTCGCCAATTGCATGGATTCCAGCTCTTTTGGTTCTACCGCTCTAGTCTGTGTAGTTTCCATGAGGTCGTCGAGCATGTCTGAGACAAGTTGCGCTGCAGCTTGGGACTCAAGTACTATGGATTGGACGGCCACATGGACTCTAGCAATGCTCGGATCCATCTGCCACATCTTTAGAAGGGGAACGTGTCTGCCTTCCTTCAAAAGCCGTGAGGCAGAGCTCAGCATCTCATTCACTTCAGACTCCAGACACTTAGCCACCGCGCCGACCTTCTCGTGCTCACTGTACATAAAGACCGCAGTGCAGCACACGCACGAAGTAACACTACCGTCATACTCTTGCGAAAGCGTTTTAGAATCTCTGTAGCACATTTGATGCGCACGCAAATTCCACCAACAACCAGGCGCAATATTCAATATGCACAAGTATGTTTGCCTAGCGGATGGTACTACATTCTACGGCGGGCCAAAGTACAACAGACTGCTGCGCATGCGCCAAGACTTTCTTGCATTAAACGCTTTAAGTAAAAGTCGTGGCCACCTGTTCCACCCGACTTGAGGACTAGGCTCAACAGTAAGCTAACAAAATGGAGTAACGCTGCTGTGGACCCTGGAGAAAAGCCTGCAGTTCTGCCTTTAAGCACCTGCGTAACTCCGAATCAGAGCCCTTAGTCTTATCTTCAGCAAGCAAAGCGGGAAAGGGCTCATCTCTTGAGGCGCCGCATACGTAGAGGAAGGAGTACACCAAGTTGCTAACCTCCCTTGTGCAGCTGTGCATAATTTGGGAGTACTCATTACATGAGCATTTGGCAGCGCTCGCTGACGGCGGCAAATGTGATATTATAAGCGCCAGTAAGATCCCCATGAGATTACTCAGGATGCGTGTGACGACCAGATAATCCCCGCCACCTGCAGAACAACAGACCACGATCATCCTTGCCGTGGCTAGCCTCATTCGCAATAAGCTTAAGGCTTTAAATAGAATTGATTAACGAAAAGAGACCTGTAGAAATCTAGCATAGAAGGCCCAACAGATGGCTACTAGAGTTTCTGCAGATCTATCAAAACACGTAAGTTGCGCGCGAGTTCCCCCATATAATTCCTGTTTTGTCGCAGCCTTCCTCCGAGGCTATAGCTAGATGCGATTAATCGTGTAGCGCCAATCCATTCCCTAGTGTTAATAGTCCCATCGAGTGACCCTGTGTAAGGCTAGAGTCGAGCAAAGGGCATCTCGAGGCACACATATGCCGTTCGAGGGAGCTACAACAGCTGAGTGCATAAGCTTTGCCAATCATATGGGTAGCCAGTGTACAAAAACGCTCGCCAGTATACTCCAGTGCGTACTGACCTGTCATCCCTCCCAAGTCTTCCGTAGCCAAAGTGACAATGAGACTTTGCGTGTATGTGAAAACGATACCCGCATACCCCCATTTCTTGTGGAACCCGTCCAGCGGATGGTTCGAGTCGGCGAAAACAAAAATATCAATAAAAACCGTTACTGAGCAAAAGGCAATGAGGCCGGCGACATTTGAAGCGGTCCATTTTAACCCAACCCACCCACAAAAAGCACCTAGGAGGATGCCGATCGTGCGGTTAAGGCCGCGATGTACGGTGCCACTATATGTTGTCTGCAGCACAGTGAGGTAACCTAGTAAGAACCATGGAACCATCCTTGTAGGGGTACCCTGGTCTGAGAAGTCCAAAATTATGGGATTATCTGTAACATCAACTCCTGAGAAGCAAAAGGAGGAGCAAACACCCCTCATGCATCATGAAGACGGGGTGTCCTTAACAGCCTTATGAGCCCGTCATGTGCGTCACATGATTCCCATGTTTTGTGCAAGTCAAAGCTCAACATACAGCTATTCCGACAAGAAAACGACATGCTCTGCTGACTGAGGACTATTCGTACTTCTGCGCAAAGAAGGGTACCTCCTCACCCAGTCTGCCCCCGGCTCCCGCCTCTGCTTCACCATTTCCCTGTGTGCATTCTTACCCCAAGAGTAATCACGAAGTTCCTTGCAGTATATACCAAGGATGTATATGCATATGAGAGGAATAACCAGCTTAACAGCATACCACGTCTCTGGATGCTTCCACCAAGCGCGTGGCCCTTTCCACTGTAGCCTCCAAAATGCCAGAGCCGACAATGGCGCAATCACTAGTCGGCTAATATGAACCACAACTGACACGAACGGGAAAATAAGGTTCATTAGAAGGCCGCACCACGTGTTAACCTGCTGCGCCTTGCTCAACGCACAAATAGAGTGACTCAGCTTCACAGGTTCAGAATAGCCAGCCTGAACAAATGCGGTGACTGATAGTCCCATGGGAAGAAGCTTCATGGCTCGTTCAAAAGATCCCCTGCGACATAGGCGATTTCCAGCTGCTTCTGGTTCGCTCACGCCCAAGTTACACTTCGTGGTGCCACCATCTTCCAGCTCTACAAGAGCCCTTTCTGTGTCTGCTTCTGACGGTCGAAATACCGCCTGGGCTAGGGAACACATTTCTGCCTCCAAGGACTGCATCTGATCCATCAGCTCAGCAGCATGCTTTCTGCTTCGCGACGGAGAAAAAATACACGGGAATGTGGTTAACAAGGCTTCGCAGAACTCGTATATGCGCACACACTTGGATAATAAGGAATTCCCGATGGACGCCAGTTCGGGATGAGAAGCGCTTATGCTGCCCATGTGTTTCCCCCCTCTTGAGCAATAGAAAAGTTGAACCATATGTTGGGTCTCGATACAACACTGGATTAGCCGCTTTCGAACTTCGTTCAACTCCTTCATTGTCCACACACCAATGCCGGGGTACAACACGAACGGCTCCATGCCGGACAGCAAGACGGCCTTCTCAATCTCAAGGAGGCCAAGTATAGCATTATTCATCTCATCAAAAACTCGTGTTCTGGAGGTGCTTGTTTTTACGTCCGAAGGCGCTTCGCCCCCTTTTCCCGCAGCATCGCATTCCTTTTTGCCATCAGCACTGCTGCTGGAGCTGCCTCGTCCTTCATCTGCTGAAGTGCTTGCTTCCATGAGATCCTCCTGAACTGTACACAGGCACCTGCGTTGTAGAGCACAGAAACACTGCCAACATCCATTAAATGGATTCAATGCACCATTTATAGTGTAGCCCTGGTATAAGAAGGGAGAATGTAGAAAACATATTACGTACTTGCGGATGGTGCTGCAGGCACTTGACATCTCCCTTAGTGCAACATCCCGTTGCCTACGAATTGGAGGCACCAGCATAACCAGTAGATAGACAGCAAAGCCTAGGAATGCAAAAATAATAAGGTTTCGTAGGATTCCAATGGGTCCAGAGGCAACCCATAGTGCGTTAATGAACCATGTTCCCGGGCGAGCACCAATGACAACACTTTGTCCACTGACACCGTCGACGAACAGTGGCACTTCGTACATCCAGTCTTGCAGATCAAAAGAGCCTGCGTCCCTAGGCAGTTTCATCTCCAATGTGACGTGCTTTCCAGCTGGTACTTTCTCGGCAAGTAGAAAGAGCGTAGTCAAAACCGTTTTTCGGTCAAGTGAGGCAGTTCCTGCGGAAGCTGCAAGAACGGCCTTAAGGCTTTTGGGCAAAGACTGTAGAATCGAATTGATAAGTTCCTGGCTTGTTAGTTTGTCAAGAAGTGCTGCGGCTTTATCTGGAGAAAGCAAGAAGAATTGGGAGAATGCTTCCTTAATTTCTTCCATGCTGCTACTTGTAACAAATTCTTTAAGCGCAGCATACCTCTCCGGCGTGACCTCTACACTTATGCCTCCGGAAGCGTAAGGATATGCGATGAATGTTGCCAGAGGGACTGCATACAGCATTATATACGAACCAATAAGAGTCATTTCCTTGGTTTTACTGATTGCTAGGAATGACGACCAAATGACACAGAGAGCATAGAACACAGCGCAAAGCGCCTGTCCACCGCTTTCCACTAGCAAGCAAGACAGCAGCGCGGTTGCCACTGCACAAGCCACGAGGATACAAAAAAGACCCGATAGAAGAAGAATCACCGCGGAGCTGAGCATGGGGGGCGCCAATGTGCCAACAACAAAGAACAAGAACGGGCCAATATATTTAAAAGAATAGTCCATCGTAGGGATGTCACACATAGTCAGTGCCATGATCAGTGCCCCTCCAAGAGCCATTCGCAAGGCCCTTTCTGTGCGCCCCATAACATTTGAAACAGCCCCTTGGGATGCCATTCGCTGGAGCGTGCTACTCCCCGCATGACTCTTCTGCGAGGTGGCCGAAAGGGTGTGCTCCTGTCCAGCTGTGTCCGCCATGGTGTCGAGGAATCCAGGAAAGGCACCAGGGTACCTCCGGTAGGCCGAGTGGGAGACAGAAGTACGAGGAACCCGAGCGTCCAGGCGAGCTGGTAGATTTTTAAAGGCTGCCCTCCTGTGCTTCAATTGAAGGGCAAGAGAATGCACTACTAGTCACTTCTTTAGTCACTCAACTCAGGTCTATTGCATCTGTAAGGCTCCAGTGCAGCAAGTACTGCGCCATCCCACGGCTGTTTGAGTTCACAACGCAGAACCCCAACAAAACGCCTCCACAAAACCGGCCACAGATACAGAAACCGGAGAGATCAAACTTCCAAGGAGGTAAAGCAAGAAGCACAACGGACCTGTCACTTGGCATGGGACGCCTGCAAACGGATTGCAAGTGCCTCGTGCTGTTTTATCCCGTTCTCCTTGCAGTCCGGGTCAGTGTAAAGAAATGAAATGGGCATGGTATCTCATGGGGGCGGTACACCTAAATTGTTCGCTCACTGGGGTAGGCTACGTTGTTCCTCAGCTCTCCGCCAGGTTCTGCTTCCTCAGCAGACATTTCGCCGCTAGTAGGACACTGCTGCACGTACGCAACACAGCGATAAAGGTACCTGTACCGGCAAGACCACAATATGAAACTAAAATTGGTAATGCAAAGATGGCAGAAAAGCGTGGTTGGGCCTTGATTTGGTGAGCCTCAGTGCGGCCAACCGAGCAAGCCACCGGTGGTCCCCTCCGGGCATGCGAGCTTGAGCCGATTGTGTTGGCGGCACAGCAACAATCCAGCAACAATGGAACGAAAACTGACTAATTTTAAATGGGACCCTCCTCATATCCTTAAACTGTCATTATTTCTGTTTGACGTACTTTATTTGCTTACATCAGGGGGCTGCAACTTGTGTCAGAGTGAGGGGGAACTGTGCTCTACCAAGTTGCACAAATGCTGCCCAACGTTAAATGACGTCGAGCAAATTACGCGAGGTCTTAACAGTGATTATGACCAACTTTGATGCTTATAGTCTACAACGCGCAAGAAGAGCAAAGTTGCACCCCACCCCTTAAAGTTCTTGTTGCAAGCTGTTATGCGCAGCTGTGTGTTTGGCAATTCTTTTAGCATGCAGAGCCATAGGGTGCGTTTTTCCCTCCCTTGACCCAAATATTTGGAGATGCTTGTAGAAGGGCCATGAGGCACTGGCTATTAACAGTCGGGAGAGCCCATTTTTTGTCGCGTGCATTTCCTGGTTCCATTCTCATGCAGAAGGGGTCAATGCATCCAAAGTGTGGCGGTATTCGGTTGCCGTCCAGAACAATACAGCACAGGCCGGTTGATATAGTGCATGCTGGTAACTAGAGGCCCTCCGAATAATAGCTTTGATTCGTGGTCATTGCAACGAAATGCTTCGGTCAAGAAGCAATCCATGTATCAGGCTAAGCTGCGCCTAAGCACTAATTTCTGCATCAGAGATAAATATTCAAAAGTTGGCTATTCGTATGTCGCTCAACTGGAATATTGCGTTTTATTCATGTATTAAGCATCAACGTTCTGTGCGTGCGCACTGGATACTATGAGCATCTAGCTTAAAATACCTGGAGTGCTTAAAGGGTGCAGAAACGCTTACCCTAGCTCGCTAGCTCCCCTCCCCCCTGAGAGTCGAGGGTACAGGAAAAGGAGGCTTTTCTTGGGAAGGCCCTCAAGGTTGTATAGAGTCTGGAGTTACATGCACCGCTATGAAGATCTTAAGGAGAGCGTTACAGGTGGGCCCAACGAATAATATGATCCAGATGCTCTTGCGCAAATCCGTTGGCTGTGGATGTACTACGATGTCAAAAATTCTTTGGCTGGTTTCGATTAGGGCATTTGGTAATCCGATGATTTGATTCTCTAACAAAAGTATGGTAAAAATGCTTTTTTGGCAACTATACCTGACGATGATGCGATACCTCTTGGGACAGCAAAGGCCGGTCTGAGAGCTTATTCGAACCCAGCGGCTCACAGCTGGAAAAAGCAAGCTTCGACAGCCGAGAAAATGCTTCCTAATGCGTCGATGAGGCTATCTGGAAACCATGAAAGTATGATAGCGGTAAGGATGGGCAAGTAATATGAGACTTCATCAGCTGAGTAAAGGCGTGCCTCGCTTTGTATCCCAATTGAAGAAAAACAAACGCCCCTTGTATTATGCCTTTTGGAAAAAGAGTTACTCCGGTGGTGATTCTCTTACCGCACAGAAGGCCGCCTGTCTGTAGTGAGCACCGCAGTTCAAATTTTCGCATGAGCCCTCACGCATCAATTCATGCGGAAATCCGCTCAGGAGCAAGCTGTGGGATAATAAAGAGCGCTGAAACAGGGGAAAATATTATTGTTCGGTACCTTGAGAAACATTAAAGAGTGGTTCGCACAAGCCACAGCGCAGAAAACCAGCTGCAACATTAGTGGCTTCGATTAGGCCGATCCCAATTTTCACGTCAAGTGCCGCAGATTGCGCAGCGACTCATCGATGAACAGCCAAATGGTTAGGCTCTTATAAACGATGGGATGCTTGAGGATTTAAAAAAAAATGATTGCAGCTTTTCTATGTTTGGCCATTAAATGGCAAAGTGGGACCTCTGACCTACGGATGTTGGAGGGTGCGTAAACCGGTTCCTTTCTACAGCCTAAGGTGAACGGCGAGAAAAAGCGTGAAGTAGAGCACGCGCACCTCATCCCCAAAAATCCCCCGACAGCGCATATAGTTGTGTGAGGCTGAGTAATATAATCCGGAACTGAAAACGTATCCAACTGGTCAAATACCCTGAACAAGAACACTGAGCCCAGCAAAAACAAGCTGCTTGGCGAGCAAACAAGGAGTATCAAGGAAGCCTCCACCCCCCACGCTGGCTCCGCGCACCGGTGGCCACACAGGACCGACCCTCTAAGGGGCCCCGCTGTTGTTCAATGCGGCAAGACTTGCTAGCGTTGCGCTATGCTGGATGTGAAGTGACGTGAACTATCACCACAACTGCTCCTCCAGGAGCTCCGTCGCTCTCAAAGAAGCGCTCGAAGTATTCACACCTGTAGAACTAGAGGCCCTAAATGCAGATTCCTATCTGGACAACCATTACAAGGCTAAAGCGGTGGCTCTAGTGATAGAATGGCAATCGTGCGGGGCTTGGCTACAGCACCAACAGCCGCTGCAACTCTGAGCCAAGTAGCTTCTCTAATATCCTGATGTTCCCGTCCAAACACCCTGGCCCCCAACAGTAACTTATCTTGGAATGGCGCTGTTGAGTCCCGGTGCTGTTCTAATGCTCCTCAGCACGATGGGTACCGGGGGTCTCCAATGCAGGCTGAGTACGCGCTTGCGGATATTCCAAATTCGAGTAGAACTTTGCTCAAACGTGATAAAGCCCATGAAATAATCTCAAAAGAGGCGACCTTTTCATTTTGCTGCAGACTAATGCGAATACTCTCTGAAGCCTCCCTGGAGATGAAACTCTGATTCTACAATTTCACACTTTCTTGGAAGGCTGCTGAACGGCTGGAAACAAAGCTAAATACCTATATTACGAGTCTTCGTTGCTGCGAAAACATTTGATGGTTTGTGAGGGCAGTCAAAGTTAAAGAGTCAACACTTAACAAATACTTGGCAATCGCAAATTCTTCTCAAGTACCCGTAGCGTGCTGCTCAAGGTGAGAATTCGCAGTGGTAGCCTCTGCATTGGTTTAGCAGGCGTCGCCAAAAAGTATGCTTTTGGTGTTACTTCATTTTTCAATTCTGCTTGTGCTTAAGCTTACCCGCCTTATTAAACTTATCCTTGGGGAAATTTGCCCCAAAGCATAACTGAGTCTCGACTAAAAGCTTCCCCCCCTTCGACTCTCCTAGTCACACGGAATCATCTTTCAGCCTATGCAAAAAACGATCATGCATCTTGCCCAGACCTTCAGGGGTTAAGGGCCTTTTGGGCGAGGGACCTAAAAGGTAGTACACTAGCAGTACATCTGCGCCTCCTGTTGCCGTTTTTGTAGTCAAACGCACGCTGCTAGTGCAGTTCACTTCAACTCCGAGTCAAGGCCTAGCAGCATGGCTCTAAACCTCTATGTGGGACCTGCCCAACATGATACAATCCTAGGTACACCATGGGTGAACCAACGAAAGGCGCGCATACGGTCAAAACGGTGAGTTGCGGAAGCCTCTCTGCCAATAAGCGCTAGGAATGAGCATCGCTTGGGCTCGCCAACAACTCTCTTCATGTATGATGAGCGGGGTAGGGTGAGTGCTTCAACAAGGTGAGGCAGAGGCTCCATGCGGGCGGCTCAGCAGCGCAGTATGAAGAGATAGTTTGGAGCATGCATCTCATCTTAGTTGCTCTGTAACTGATTCCTTACCAGTGATTTCGACTGGATGTTTGGCCAAGGAAGAGCAGCAATGAGCAAGTTTATCAATAAGTTCACTAATGTGTCATGTAATAAAAATCTGCTAGCAGGCTGACCACCTCCCAGTCGTCCAGTGCATCGTGTTCAATCCCGTAATCAACCCCAAGCGATGGTTCGTAGTATCAGAAGCTCCTACTTCATGAGGAGAACCAGAGGCAAACTGGTTTGTTTTAAAAATTTAAGTGCATAAATTTGCCGGTGTTTCGGGCGTGGCCCGGTGACTATGCCGAGAAGGACGGAATGCCCCTCATGTCAATCAACTTGAAACGCCTGAACAAGATTACTGTGAAGCATAAGTTTTCGATTTAAAATATTGGCTACTGGCTGGACAGGCCATAATGATTAGCAGTCTACTCATCGTTTGATTGCACAGACGCTTTTTAGCAAATCCTTATTTGCCCAGATGACACACACACGATGGCATTCCACACTAGAACTTGCCATTTCGAGTTGTACCTGTGTCCCTTTTGGACTTCTTGATGCCAGAACTAAACTGCGACCTTAATCGACCAACATTTTTGTCAGCATATAAGAGAGGGCTGAATCTTAATATTTGTTTGAAACGTAGAAGAGCATTTATGAAACCTATGGCGTGCGCTTTGTCTGCTGCAGACATGTGGTGACATGAAAAGGCATACAAGTATTCATTTCCGTGGTGGTAGTTACCGTTCTGAGAATTCATGCTCCGTCTGCAGAAATTGAGCCAGAGCTGGCAAAAATTCAAGCACACAAGGCGTGGCCATTCCCCTTACACACTTGCAAAAGAAAAGATGTTGAGAGCTCTGTAGGCCTGTATGGGATCACCAACGCTTGATTACTGGATTTGCTGGGACCGCTGCTACTTTGATCAATTTTCTTGAGAGAGAGCGCAGCAAGTGACCTAAACAGAGGAGGCTGATGCTGCAGCAAAGCTGCTAATAAGTGGCCCTACAACTCCCCACGTACCTGCACTGACCAGGAATGGAAAGCAATTCTTCTTAATAACCGGTGCTAATGGCACGGCGGTGGAAGCTGTTCCCTCTGAGCAGGCTACAAGCTGTTTAAATTAGCAATTTATTGTTTTTTATTCTTATTGCTTCACCGCATTTGAGCATTGATATTCAGAGAGGGAGAAAACCACATGTGGTGGGTTGAGGTGGGAAAACTGCTGATATTATTTATGCGGGCATAATTTCAGTGTCCAGACGAATCATAATGTTAAGGAGTTCTTCAAAGACGTTGTATCAGTTTGCTAATCCCAGAAATGTTCCCTGGCCTGGGTGCCTACTGCAGCACGACCTTTACCCTGAACTTTGTCAAGAACACTTTTAATGTCGTCGCCGAATTGGATTCACGACGCCCCAGCGAATCACTATTGTGCATCACGGCAGCTGCTGTAGTAATCGCGCATTTTATATTCTCGCCGAGGTCCAGAATGGCAAAAGCGTTTATGCGCTATACGTTAAGCATGGCCTGCTGTAGTTCGTAGCGGACCTGCTGTTGCTCGTAACGGAGCAAGGAATCCGCTTTCACACTCCTCTTTTGCTCTGCAGTGCCGTTTTACGCAAAGCACTTGATACTGCTCTTCCGAGCCATGATGATCCTCAACACTAATTTGAAAAGCCCTAACGGTATCGGCAGATTAATATGCGGTGTCGTACTCTTTGTCAGCAGCTGGGGAAGTGCACTTCTCCTAAAGTTGGTTTACAAAGCCATGCGGTCCCTCAAAAGATTTAAAATGATTCGTCGACGGACTTTATTCGTGGTTTACCGGCAGTCAAGACCAGGAAAACCCATAAGTCGTTGTCGAAGGGCTCAGCAAATACACCAATTTCATCCCTTGCGCTAGTTCTGTCACAGCTCGGAGTTTCTCCATTATCCTCAGTTCATGTGTGAAAGCATCTTGGACCTCTTTAGAAGTACTCTCGTGAATAGGGATCTCATGTTCGAAATCTGCGTTCTGGGGTGCCTTTATGACCCGCCTACACTCTGACTATAAGGTGATCGCTGCGCAGCGCCCAGAGGCGGACAAGCAGATGAACGTACCGATTGTGTTATACTGCAGTTTTGCGACTCTATGCTCATGAAAAACCAGTTGCTTGGCTTTATTCTCCTTTTTGTGCTGAGTGGGCTTATGAAATTAGTGCGCGTGTCTACTGGTTATTCTCCCCATCTCGGATGTAGGGTGAAGAGTCCCAATCCGGGCTTGAACCCATTTGTTTGAGGCCAGTAGCTACCCAAAGCGGCGGTCGACTGTGTGTTTCAGGGCAGAATATTTGGTTTCGATGGATCGCTAGGCTTTGCGAGGTGCAACAAAAGGTGACCAGGTTAAGAAGTTTGCAGCCAGTGGCTGGCACCGTTAGTTACTCTATTACAAGTCAATCCTCTTTCATATCATGTAGATTTCCCCCAAAGTTGGAGCTGCTGTAGAACAGTGAAATTTGGCTTCCCAGAAAACATCTACGAGGCTCCTTTCGCCTTTCATGGGCTTTCTGCGCATGCAACTGACCCTGGTGGACGCGAAAAACCTACAGAGAACCGTAGATGTGCTGGGTTCTAGGACTATTGAGCGCCGAGGATGCAAAGGACGGAAATTCCTTTAGAAATGAGGTGGAGAGCATCAAGCTCAGTAGTTTATGGAAAAGCAGGTGCGGGAATCGCTGCCTACTGGGGAATTCGGAGATTTGTTTGATCCGCACTACTAGTCGCCGTTGCTGGCGGATTTTGCGTTCCTTAGTAATTATCCTTCCCTAGATAATGCTCTGCCTCAAAAATAGTTTCGTCTTCTAAGGGTATCGCTCGAATGTCTCCGATGGTTACTATTAGAGAGCTCTCTGCACGCAGATATATACGCAGGCACTCTCAGGGGTGGTGTCCCTACATTCTCACTTTACCTTTTTTGGTTGCTTAAAATGAATACTGGTGCATGCATTGGCTGTGCTGACACAACGAAATCACTCTGCAAGGGCGGAAGCACTGCTAAAATAGTTTGTATTGTATGTTCTTATGAGCACTTTCCCTCATTTCTGCTTTCTCGTAGGAGGCCCCAACATGTAGTGCTCCAATGACACGTAGCCGGGAGCGTCACCGCGCCCCCTCGTTCGTTGTTGGCTAGTGACTGTGTGCTCCTTCCTTTCGCTTTCAGCATTATGGTTTCTGTGTGGGACTTGCAGTAACCGGGCGACTGCTTCCCTTTCTTTTATGCTGTTGGCCTCAATGTACAGGTACGGAACACGAGGCCATGCGTCTGGAATGAGGGGGTAATTCGTACAGAGCTCAGCCACATTCAAGCGGCTTCAGCTAAATCAGCTCTATTAATTAAAGCTAGTAAATAATTAAATAATTGGAATCTCTGTAGATATCTTACTTTGTTGCAGAAGACTCTTAGCTCGCTGCGAGCGACGTATTGTTGTGCATAAACGCTAAAATGAATGCGCACCTAGATCAGGATGCTCAGCGTGATGAGCCTCTGCAGCTGAGCGCATTGTGTCTTTCCCTCGCCCCCCATATCAGCAACTATGAGTGACGCGGGCAGGGGAAGGCGCGGGTTCCTTTGGAAAGCACTCAAGAAAATTAAATCAAGTTGTTATCGAATCTGTAGTTAAGCGCACTTCTGAGGAACTTTTCTGAACAAAAAGGGGGAAAAGGGGAT
Organism: Cyclospora cayetanensis; assembly: GCF_002999335.1. NCBI lineage: Eukaryota > Apicomplexa > Conoidasida > Eucoccidiorida > Eimeriidae > Cyclospora > Cyclospora cayetanensis. Next base: position 121,598 of record NW_020312038.1, on the reverse strand, counting down.
TTGTTTTTGGAGAGACAATCAGTAACTTTTCATTGAATGTGAATCTGGAGTTGAGTGTCTCCCTACGGCGAGAATCGGATACAGTCCAGTAAAGGTGCAAGCGTAAGCGGAGTCAGAATCGCTAGAATAGAGATATCCATTGTTTTTCAGGATAAGTCGGAAGACATAGCACCCGAGGGAGCACAGAATTTTGTGTGTGCCGAGTCGCTGTGCCGTGACCATGTTGTTGCGGGCCAGGCTACACCTAAGCAAGAGCATGAAACGTGTCTTCAATTGCTATTTGGTGAAGTGCAGCAGACTTGCTTGATTCTTTTATAACCTGTTTGTTGTAAAGCAGAGCTAGCTCTAAAATACAAGAGTGATAGCTGCGCACTAAGTTTTCACGTGTAACCAACTGAATGCAAAGAGTAGGAGTGCACGGTGTGAGCGTGTAAATGCCCTTTGGCCGTCTTCCACTCCCGCCTCCCCCTCCTCCGCAGAGCACAGCCTTTGGGGTGAAGGCAAGAAAGGGGAGTAGCGGTTTGGGCAGAACACATCTAGCCAATGTGTCAAGTGTTAAAGGAGATCAGCGACTGGAGGGTGCGGACCACCGTTGGAGACCAGGAGAGAAGAGTTGCAGATATCCCCATATCACAGACCTATATATTAAGTAAAATTTGCGTAGTGTCTTGTGCCTTGATAAAACAAGGCAGTGATTTTCAGATGCTGCTCCACCACGCCCGTTCGCATTTTCGGCGGAAAGTTACTGTAGCTCTCACTCAGGCAAGGGCGCAGCAAACAGACGTTTGAGCCATGGTATTCCGTTGACAGAATACAACGTGGACTAAATTTATCATAGTCCGATTGTGCAAAGTGTGCCGGCAAGGTTTTCTCTGCATGTTAGGGACACCAAATATGCAGTGAGCTACTGCGCTGTACTGCATATCGCCTGGTATTCTTAAGAAGTTTATAAACGTTATAAACTAGAAGACAAAAAATTCTTGATGCAGGCGCCGCATAGATATATCAAAATGGTCCGCTACCTATTTTCACCCAACACCCCTATAGTATGCTTGAAGTTAAGTTGGGCTCTAAGGATGCTGTTAGTCCCGCTTCCAAAGCAAGCCAAATAGTTACTGGCACGGTGAGCTCAAATGGCATGCACAAAGGCTACACCCATGTGTCTAGCATAGAGATACCGCTCAAAATGGAGATGGGTACATGCATCATGGTCAGGCGATTAGCTACAGTGAGTCATATATAAGTGCGCGGGTCTCTGCAGGCAGTCGCCTCTTAGTACCTTTCGAGCCAGCTTAGCCCGGTGAGAATGAGACCATCTTGAAGGCTTGCTCCAATTCCCCAAAATGCAAATAATAGCTAAAAATCCATATGTGTTCTCAGGGTGGGAATATACCAGTTATCACAGGACTGCTGGCATGCACATGATCTCCCTACGGTTTGTTTCTTTGGAATTAGTACGTTGGGTGATGGCTTGTGCGTGGCTACACGCGCAGTGGTACTGGATGGTAGTGGAAGTCTTCTTTCATCATAATTACTAATAAGGTAAGAACCAAGGAAGATACCTTTGCGGTAGGCGTATTGAGTATTTAATTGTTAGCTGTAAAAAAAGACTGTAATTGCAAAAAGGGCAGACCCTACATAGGCATACACATTTGTTCGGCCCAGTCCCCGGTATAACTTTAAAAGCCGCTAGAAAGCAAACAGAATCCTCATATCAAAATACTCATATTTTTTGGTCAGTGTGTGAACATTAGCCCAGGTAGTAAACTACGCCAAATTAGATTCATTTAAACTTAGAGAGATACCACTACAAGGTACAGCTGCAGCGCACCCGACTAATGTGAGAACACTGCACTATCCAACTGTACTGCCAGAGGAAGGTTTCATTGCCCCTAGGCTTACCCAAATAAGTGCCATGTCCCTTCTGCGGTAAGACCTTGGACTGTCATTTGTTGATTACTTATTAAGTGTGTTATACAGGGCAGGATCCAGTGGGATTGTCCTTGAATGATGCCAGCTGAGCAGTATCAAGTGTTGCAATGTTTCATCATTTTAGATTGCCCTGGTCTGCTTTTACTTTGCAGGCCAAGTAATGTTCGGGGACTTGCTGTACTTTTGCAAACAGTTGGCATCTGGGGTGGACCCCTTGCTGTTTCGCCAAAATCTGCACATAAGGAACCCTCTTAGCAGGCTCTCACGCGGACTTCAGTTCGGTATCCCTGCTTTCTGCTGGACATCTTGCTAAGTGGGGAGCTCTTGGGTGGCGTGTAAGCTTCGTGCTCGACAAAGAACTGAAGACTACAAAGTCAGAATTTCGCTGCTCACTACTCTAAACCCACAACTCATAGTGTCTCGCCGGAATCCCAGTCAGTGGGATTTAGATGACGACGTTAGAAGAGCGAGGCTGCAGCATATTCCCCCAGTAGCGATACGCTACAAGTCACCTCGATGCTGCAAACGGATTTGGGTGGTGTGTTGACGGTGAACCAAGCGCACTTTTTGTACGCTTGCTGTAGCTTCATGTTGTTGCTTCTTTGCCTTCGCAACACCATGGTCGTTTGGCAGATTTGTTGAGGCATTTTCAATTGCCAGGGTGTTTTTTACGAGCCAAAGCTTCTGATGCATCAATATTCCCTACTTCCGCTTTAAATACCTCATTCTAGTAAGCAGGTATTATCAACGAAGATGATCCTTGCTAGTAGTCTAAGTGAAGCCTTGGGGTAAAATACCCAGCTCAGTAATGATGCACCATGCTGCGCCACAGCGGTTTTCGCCTGCGATGCCTCGCGAGGGACAGCCCCCTCGTCCAGCAACTTTTCCTGTGGTTACACCAAACCGAATGCTTCTTCTTAATACATAGTGCCGTGCGCAGTAGATTGCGGAGCGTTTTTGTCATGTGAGTGCACAGCAGCCCTATTCTTGTCAAGACACTCGCCATCTTGTGCACAAAGGCTCGTTAGGGGAGTTACGCTTACCCATATAGCAGCTATTGCTTCGTGCATTGATAGCTTGCTCTCGCATAGCTGGTTGGATATAATCTTGCGTATTCTGGGACCAGGTGCAAGCACGCGGAGTGCTTGCCAACTCCAAAGGATGGGGGAAAAGGATAGTTTGTCGTACTGTACACGACTGTGTGCTGGCAGTGGGATTCTATGTATAAATGAAAGGCTAATGCAAACTGCCCTCACGGCGAGAAACAGCATGCGCTGACCACTTCGCTTGAATTACGTACGAAAGTTCTCGGGCAGAGGTCAAAACCGGATACCGTATGCCCAGAATGCCACGGAGCGCACAGACTAGGGGATCCTCCTGGGGAGTTGCTGAGTGCTCTGCCAAAGTTGCATAGACATCTGTGCGGAATAACCATTATAACGCCTACCAGATCTATCGCAGAAAAATTAAAGCGCCTCCGCGACGATGCATTTCACATTGTAGAATGCGCTTCTTTCGTACTGGGTCCTTCGTAGGGCACAGTGTAAACTGAGTGGTTCCAGAATTGTCGATGTGGACCATTCCAATGCAGCAAGCGATTACAGCGATGCAGGATACATTGAGATACTGGAAGAAGGCTAGCCAAAAATGGAGGGTTTCCCTAGTGCTGAGCTGGAAGCCTATGGATATTTGCCAGCCGCAAGAGCAGCCCTGCGCAAAACACAACCCCAACCATCAAACATGCTACAACCTGGAGGAGAACTATTTAATGGCAGTCAAATTAGTTGGAACTGGTGCATAATAACCAACACGATGGATGGCAGTAATAAGTAAGGGTTTACGGTGCAAATGCAGTGTGTACTGCAACAGTGACCAGCCTCTCGCGAAAAAGGCATCATTGATTCAGAGACTTAAGCTTTAGGTTGCAGAAAGAAGGGCGAGGATTTAAGGGTAATTTACTTGACAGAAAAGACAGAAAACCTATCTACTAAGTAATTGGCTCACACTATGAACGGCAGACAGGCAACTGTGTCCATGTTCCATGATGTTGAGCATTTCTAATAGGCTTTAGGAGATGGCGCTACCAAAAACACGATGATGCCGGTCAGCTAATTACACAGGCTCGTAGTGCAACCTTCTCACCTAAGGTCTCCGTATGTAATGAACTTATCTCTGGGCTCAATAAAAACTCCTTAAAGCGTCGCTGACTATGCTTTTAAAAAGAGCTTCCCCTTTCTCCTCGAGAAAGTCCTCAGAGTTCCGACATGAAGGCAAAGGGGAGACTATGGTTAGCGTGGCTACAGTATCTAGGTATTTAAAGTATTCACAGCTAGTTGCGGATTGCATTTAGCGCTGCCCACGAAACAGTGCGCCTTGTATCGAGCTCACAGTACTCCTCAAGAGGCTTGGCAAATAAAGATGCAAAGCACTTGTTGATTCTCTACTGCTTCATAGGGATATACAATTAATACAGTACAAACTGCTCGAGTGTTGCTTGTTTTCGCTACAATACGCCCGTAAGAAAGCTCTTAGAAGGAGTCTTGCCACTGAGATGATGTTCTGTAAAAGTATGAAGACTTTCAATGCGAATTAGTGGGCATCTGTGTACCACTTTGTCGGACCAAAGCAATAAAGTGACGCGAGGCAGACCCTTTTGACCCATAACTTGTAAAGTGTGGTTTCAAGCAGTCCACAAGAAAGAAATTTTAGGGATGAAGGGCGGCGCTAGGAATGTTTCCGTCATTTGTGGTAAGAATTACCGCTGATGCACGAAAACCCGCCACCAGTAGTGAATATCCGTTTAGAATGCACATATTTGTAAACTGGTGCTCTACAACACACCTACCACAACTCCCAAACGAAAACGCGGATTTGTTGGTTATATCCTCATGGAGGCACTCACCCGGTCGCAGCAAATGATGTAAAGTAGTGCTCCTTACGCATCTACATTACGCTGACCAGGCCGAAATTGGAATAAATTGTTAGTCAGTTTCAACCGTGGCTTAATTTGAGACGTGGGGAGCATAGAAGAGGGTTTTGATGTCAATGCCCGCCCGTATTGGGTAGCGCGCTTCGTGTCTTGACGCATTGGGTTGTCACTCATACGCAAGAGGACGTGTTCGCTAGCATAATGAATGGCAAAACTAGAGCATTTCTTTTATAAGCGGAGGCGTGGAAAACTGCATAGTGAATGGTGGCGAAGGTGAGAGCAACCAAAGCAGCAGTGGGCCGCTGGATCAAGTGCGGCGTTGGCATGTGCAGCCTAGGCTTTTTGCTTAACTATTGTCTGCCAGACGAGCTGCCCATTTTTCTTAGAAGTGTTTGTGGGTAAATGTGCACTATTTCGGCAGCAAGGTCAAGTTCTGCATCTGGCACTATGCCATGGGCTATTCTAGTCTGTGAGGACCCACTATAGATAGCATAACTGTGTATTTGGGATGTGCTCTGTTGACCGCTGAGCAAACCTTAGGATTTTCTTCTTTTTCAGCCTTTCTGCACTGTAATCACCGTGTTATGGGTTACTGTGGCTCCACGCTTGATGGAGCTGCCTGAAAGCTGCGGAGATAGAGGTTGGCAGCTACTGGATTGCGCACAGACTAGCACAGGAGTCCAGCCAAGACGGTACCTCGATGGGGGAGCTTCCGGCCACTACGCAACTCCTTGTGGCAGCTCAACCACCGAGGACGCCGCGAACGAACCTGAGCCCGGCTGTTGCGAGGGCAGTGGCGCAACAGACTCAGCAGTGCATTTGGACTGCATAGCGAATTCGACTATGGGATGGGAGCTGCACAGGCTGAACAGCGCTCAGTTTCCCACAGAAAAGGCTCCTTCGGCCTCTCATATGCGAACTCCGAGTGATCGGCAAGCCGCCGTGCCGTCTCAGCCTTCCTCTTCAGGACTGGGCAACCTCGGCTTCTTTGGACAGCCTCTGTGGTACTGTAACTCTGCAGCCGCTCAAGGCCCTTATTCGAAATTTGGAGAATCATGCGGAAGATCCAAGGAATCCTGCTGTGGCGGCGCATCCGCGAGGCCACCACTATCGGCAACCCCGTTGCCTCCCAGCGTGTTCCTGCAAGTGGCCTTGTTTCTCGAAGCCCAGGATGTAGCGGCTCTCGCATCCGCATGTAGGAGTCTGCGCTGGATTGGATTCAACAGAGAGATATGGAAGTCGATTTGCTTTTCCTCAGGCCTCGTTTCGTGTTGCGCGAGACCCTCGGTGCCTCGTGGGCGCTGTGAGGTGGATCGAGGCAAGCCTCTTCCCCACCCACGGAGCACCTCTTGCAGCTTGTGGCAAGGCAACGCACAGCCTCATGGAGGAAGGGCAGTCATATTTGGCAGACTCTCGGGGAATGGCGGTGCCACCAGCAGTACCCTCGATGACCTCCCTTACACCCATCGTTGTGAGGCTGCAGCTCCTGAGGCCAAGCAAGTAGAGAGCTCTATGCCTTCTTGTCATTGCTCAACTGGTGTTTGTGGCAGAATCGAGGGGCACGATGGCTCTGGTTGGTCTCCTTACCCCGTGGGGTGGAGAGGTGACCTCGTTAAGTCCAATGGGTGTTGCCCAAAATGCGGTGTTCCCATGGGTTGGGATGCTACAACACACTGTCGAGGGTTGCAGGTTCTTCCCGGATGCACAGGCAAGCACCGCTTTCTCTCAAATTAAGGGCAGTAGCTAGCGTCCGTAGACATGACCCTGGCATGCGGGCGGGGATGGCTTACCGGGCCCTATGCATTTCTTCCAGCCGTATGTGTATATATGTATGTGTGTCTATGTGTGTATGCATGTCTACAAGTGTATGCACATATGTAGGTGTTCATGTATAATTATGCACGTATGTAGTGTATATGTATGTGTATATGTGTGTATATGTATATGTGTCTATGTGTGTATGTATGTCTACATATGTATGTGAATATATATATATATATATATATGTCTATGTGTATATGTATGTGTTTTTGATGTGTATATGTGTGTGTGTACCTGTTGATGTACATGTAGGTGCATATGTATGTGTATACCTGTTGATGTATATGTAGGTGTACATGCCTGCATGTGTACATACACGTGTGCCATGTTTTTTGACAGAGGAACTGCCGGTTGCTGTGGACTGTTGTCTCGCAGTTGACGAATTGGTGGACTGGCGGTTTTTGTTTCTGTTGAACCACGTGAGCCTTGGCCCTCGGATATACATACACGTAAGGGAGCTGGTGCTGCAGTTTCCAGTGCAGCCCACAGTTCCGGACGCGACGAGCCCTCATGGGCGTTCGGGGGGGGTGGCGGCTCCGGCTGGTGAAGGCCACCAAGTCTATGGAAGCAATGAAATCGCGAAGGAGCATGACGAGCCTGCGTGGGGGAATATGCGGCAACGGCGATGGCCAAGTCCGCAGCAGTTTGTTTCTACCTTTGTGCAGAGGGCGCTGAACATCCGTAAGCCGATGCGGCTGCGCCATCTGCGCACGGGGAGTCGGCCAGGATTGTGTGTGGAGGAGATCTTGCAGAATCGGCATTATTTGTTGGAGTGGCAGGTCGAGTTAGGGTGCCTGCTGAGTCGTGACGCCTGTTCTTTGTCTTCGCCAGTGCTGGCCAGTGGGGAGGAGCCTGTGTGGGTGTGGCCTCTGCCTCCGTACGTCCTCCAGCGCGAATTGGCTTCGCCGTTGTCGGCGCAGCCTGGCCGCGTGTGGGAACGCGAGGAAAGGCGCACCATTTACAGCGTAGTGGAGGACGATGACGACGATAATCGGGGGGGGAGGGAGGAGTCTCCCCATCAGGGGCCGGACGTGGAGGGGGGCATGCCCGAGACGCATCACATTTACGACGTTATTGGTAGGGGCACTGCCTTTGCCACCCTGCTCTCGCCTCTCTCCTACGGGACTACTGCAGTGGCAATAGCCGTTGGCGCCGTCCTTGTTGCAGTTGCGACGGCCAGCACGACTGCGGCACTCACGACGGCAGCAGCTGCTACGGCCACTCTGGCAGCGCGACGCTCCAGTCTCTTCAAAGTTGACTTGCACGTCATTGAAAGAGACGAGCACGAGGTCGACCAGGAGGAGCCTGCGGACGGGGAAAGCCCGCCTGCGCGGATCGGCCTCAACTTTTCGAACGCGCGGGGGGCCGCTGCTGCTGCTGCTGCTGCCTCCTCCTCCCCGCCCTCTTCGAGAGAGAACAGCGGCAGCGGCTCCGGGCAGGCTGCCGCTGAGTCGTCCCTTCCAGTCGGAGGGGGACATGCCCGAAGCTTCTTTGGCAGAGGCACTGTTACGAGCGGCATCGTCCACCCCAGCTCCCCCCCAAGCGGCCTCGCGAGCAATAGTTCGTCCTTGGGACTGCCTTATCTCCAGAGGCTTTTGCCGGATCGAGTCGGACGCCTTCTCCGCTTCTCCACCCTGGCCAGTGCTACTCTGACCGAAGCGTCTCTTACCTTCGCCAGCACCATCCTCGCCAGCCTTTCCAGGGATGCACTCACCACTGCATCGGCTGCGCTCGCAGCCGCAGGGGCAGCATTCACGGCAGTCATACTGCCCCCCGAGGCAGCTCTCTGCTCGCCTGCGGGGGACAGGCAGCAGCGAGACACCCCCATCTTGTGTTGGATGCGCGAGACGCAGCAAAAGACGCCCCTGAGTCAGGGGAACCTGCTCCAGAGGAGGACGCCTCCGTCGCCTCTGGATCAGGAGCCAAGCGCGAAGGCTGACGGTGCATGCAAAGAGAAGTCCGAGCAAGCAGCTGTAGCGGCGGGAGCAGTCCTGAGTATGCAATCGCTTCGAGGAGAGGCTTCGTCCAAGAGGCTCGATCATGAGACGCAGCTAGTCGAGCATCGGTTCCTCAAGCTCCGACGGCGAGCCGCTTCGGAGGATTTAGGAATGCCTCGCGCGTCGTTCGCGGCTCCTGCAAAACTCCGCAGATCGCACTCCTTGCTGGCTGCCTGCGCCGGGCAGCTGGGGATCTTTCGATGCCGGCGGCGGGCATGCCTTGAAGCGAGCACTGCCCAATGCCACGGAGGCTGCTGCGACAGCAGCAGCCTCGTCGAGTCGGAACGCACGGAGAGCAGGAGCTCGACGGTGCGCAGCTGGCCTGCTGTCTCCCCCTCCCGCCTTAGCGCCGTGCCTTCTCGTCTGCAGCGGCAGCATCAGCAGCAATATGTGGAGCCTGAGAGGCGCGGCTTTTTGCGGCACTTTGACTCCGGAGAAACGCGGGAAGGCAGTCCTTCGGAGGAGAGGAACGGGGAGCTAGAAGAGGCCTCTCGAAGCGATCGAGAAAGGCCTAGACTGGAGGGGGGAAGCAGCGTGGATGTTTCGTGGGCTTGGGCACCTCGGGAGCGTTGCCAGCTGAATTTTGGAGCCGCTGTGTTGGGGTGGCCGATGCTTCGTCCCCCTGGGGCTTCCTGCCATGGCCTCCTGCTGTATGTGCGCACATGCCTTCCACCAGCAACGGCTGGGAAGGCTTTGAGAAGCGCAGAAAGCTGCAGTTTCCGTTCCCCGTGGGATGCTCTAACTGCGGCTTCGTGGAGTGCAGCGCCTCCGGAGGACGTGCCTCTGCTCTTGCCCACAGATGCGACGGCGAAGGACCTGGTTCGGCTGCTCTTCTGTACCCTGGCTCAAAGAAACTATTTGATGCCTCTGACGGCTACTACTGCCACTGCTGCTGCTGCGGGGGGAGGGGGAGGGAGCAGCGGCAGCGGCAGGGCACCCGCTCACAGCAGCAGCCACTTGAGTGCTGTGGCCTCCCTCCCACCGTGGAGGCGCAGAAAAAGCCAAATGGGCAGTGCAGCTCGCTCTTCGCGAGCTTCCGCCTCCATCCGCATCTGGATCGCGACTACGCATCATCTCAGCAGCAGCACAGAACCCCACGTCGAGCAGCCGCTGCCCTCCGCGAGGCTGACTGCAGATTTGCGTCTCATGTCGTGCGAGCGACTGACCCTCAGCGTCCTCCGCTTCCCCCCCTCCAGCCGTGACTTCGCAGGCAACACACGCTGCTTGACGCTTGTCTGCTCCCCAAGAGGGGGCAGCCCGCGAGAAAAGACGCGTCGCTGGTGTGCCAACGCAGAAGCCGCTTCCCAGCAGCCGAACAAGCCGCCTTGCCGTGCGTGGCCTTCGGGGTGTCGCGACAAACGGCTGCCACACACCGTTACGCCGTATTCCAAGGTGTGCACCCCCTCAGAACTACCTCGCGATTGCTCGCTTGTGGTGGGGATGAGTGCTCCCACGGAAGGCGAACCTCTCTTGGTGTTGCACCGCGAGGAGGCAGTGTGGGAGCCTCTGTTCAGGACCGCCGAGTCCAGCAGCAGCTTCTCCGTGCAGCAGGCTGCCAACCTGCCGGAGCTCGAGCCGCCAGCTCGTCTGCCTCCTCCCTTGCCCGATGCGCAGAAGCGAGGGTGCGGCAGCAGCGTCTCGCCTCGCCAGCCGCCTCTGCAGGGTGCTGCGCAACAAGCGACGCAGGCTACTCCGCCTCTTCTGGATGAAGACGCTAAGGGACGTGCTGTGCCTGCGCCGCTGTACACTCTGCAGTGCAGGCTGTGTTCAGCTTGCAGGCCTTACCGCACCGCCCCAGGAGCCGACGGAAAACGGACTTTCGGAGGCACACGGGAGGGCATGCTGCTGGAGGAGGAGAAAGAGGATGCCAAAATGAAGCGCAAGAGACCTTGGATCATTCAGTCGTCCATAAACTCGCGGCAGTTCGAGTTTCATCCGGAGAGGCCTGACGTGATGCTCACGGGGGGAAACGACGGCACGGTGAGAGCAGCGCTTGCGCTTGCGCTTCAGCCGCAGATCCCTGATTTCTACCCTGTTTTTTTTGTTTCCGACGCGGGCTGAGTGAGCGTCCTTCGCTGTGCCCGACAGGAGAGCTTTGGCCGCTGTGGGTGCTTAAAAAAACTCCCTTCACTCGCCTACCACTCCAACACCCCTACCCTCCTTGCCCGTGCGCTCTCTGTGCCCCTGCGTCTCGAGTGCAGTCGAGGGGGCAGGGGCAGCTGCAACCAACGTCTTGCAGAAAAGCCGGTTTCCGAGCAGGATGCGTAAAGCTGTTTCTGTCTCCCCCTTGCTGCGTGACGCGCTTCGTGCAGGTGCGCGTGCTGAACTGGGAAAAGGACGTCGTGCTGGGGACAGAACTTGTTGACAGCCATCAAATTCTGGGGCTTTGCTGGTTGAAGCACCACCCCCAGCTGTTCGTTTGCGCGTCCGGTGTCTCGGGCATCCCATATGTCGTTCGCTGGAGAGAGCAGGAAGACGATTTTGCGGGAGCAATCAGAAAAGATCGCAGAAAAGCACTGCGGACGGCGACACCAGCCTTGATGCAAGGGCTTCCAGCTGGCAGCTCTTTCAGTGGGCAGCCGGAATTCGTGCCCCGCTTTGCCGAGCTCGATGACTGCCGAATGCGGAACGGCGATCCTTGCACGCTAGATCGGGGAGACTGTCTGGATGGATTTCACTCGGTGTCTGCTGCGCTAACATGGTTCAGGCGGTACGGACGTGGCGAGCGCGTTCACAGGGGGGGCCCTGCGTCCTTGCGCATCGTCCATCAATACTGCGCGTGCGAAGATCTCAGCTCTGTTGCTGTCAACAGCACGGATGACTACCTGCTTGTCTCTGGGAGAAGCGCGCATCTCACGATCCACGATGTCGCTACTGGCGTCAAATTGGGGACTCTCAGTGACCTGCACTCCGGCAGCATCAACATCGTGCGATTCGCGCATGCGTCGCCGCATCTCTTCGTCACGGCGTCTTTCGATCAAACCTGCAGACTCTGGGATTTGCGGCAGCGGATCAACGGGCGCCAGCCCCTGCTTACCGTCGACACTGGCAGCCTCAGCGTCATGTGCTGCTTCGACGACTCCGATGAGTGGCTCCTGTGCAGCGGCGTGGACGCAGCGCTGCGTCAGGTCTGCTTGAGGTCGTCTACGGTATTTCCCGAGTCTTTTGCCATCCCGTCCGTGAACGCCGAGACGAACTTTCGCCGTGCAGTGTATCTACAGGGGGGCACCGAGTTTATCACGGCGGGAACGGAAGAAGGTTTCTTCCGTGTGTTTAGCCGACTTGGCCGAGACTTGGGCGTCGTGAGTCTCGAAGGCTTGCTGAGACCGTTCATCAGGATGCGAGCTTCCCCAAGTCTTGCCATTCTGCCCGACCTTCAAAGCGATCTCCTAAATCTGCTGCGCATCTCGCTGCGCTCGCACGTGGCACTGGGCCTGAGTGCTGTGAGTGACGCTGCCGTTGCCACAGCCGCGGGTGTGAGCCGTTGCTCGGTAACAGCTGTACTTCGCAGTGCTCTACGACACTTGCAGTGGCGTCCTTCTGGGATGCTCGATCGAGCAGTGCTGCTTGGGCACCCAGGCGTCACTGAACTCTACATTTCGCAGCAGCAAGACATGCCCACTTCGCAAGGACTGATCCAGGAGGCAGGCACTGCGACTCCAGAAAGCGGCGCGGTGGAAGAGTATGTGCAGTCTCTACGAGCACATCCGCAGGAAAGGAGACTTGTTGGTGCGTTGCTGGCGGCAAAAGAGCGTGTCGAAACGGCCAATGGCGAGTTGTCTTTCGTGGCGATGTCTAGGCTGCCAGCAGAAATGCTCAAGTAGCATGCGTTGGGTTCCCCGACGCATGCACTTTGGTATGTACCACTCCTTTTGTAAAAGGAAACACACACCCTCAAAACACTGTCTGTGGGCCCCAGGGCCGCATTGTACTCGCGCCCCCGGTTTTAACCTAAAGGCTAGTGTTTGCGCTTTCAGGAAAAGTCGAAAAATGTAAATAGTAACGCGTGGCCTCCTGTCATGTGTTGGCTCAGGGCAGGAACGCGGCTGGCTAGGTTCGCAAGTTCCGCACCGAGGACACTTGTGCCTCCATAAAATGACTTTTTTCTGCTTTCTGGTTGCCACTTGTTCGTAGTCTGCCGCTGTTACGCCACGCTTTGCCAAAGGTGTTAAAAGAGTGCTGGGTTCGCTGCTGGTAACTATTTAACGTGCGGTCCTCACAGGAGGTTCGCGCGCCTTCTGCGGAAGCTAGTTTGCGCAGGGAGTGCATTGCAGCACGACGAAGCATCTTCTCTGCTCCTTTAAATTCACGGAGGGTAGGGCGCCCGCCGCGCGCAGGCAGTGCACCCTGCTCCGCTACGTTTGCAGGGTCTCGAAAGTTAGTTCTACAGTTTCTAGAGCCTTATGCATGCGAGAAGCTGCGCAGAGCAGCACTGGCAGTGTTTGAGGGAGTGCTGTTTGTTGCTTGCGCCTCAAGCGGGCGGGCAGGGCGCCGCGCAGTGAAGAGTATATCCCTTGCCGCACTAGTTGACTGGAGGCAAAAAGAGAAAATCTGGATACCTCTCCGATGCTCGCCGATTGCCAGGCAGGTGCACTAGAATTCGGTTTTCTAAACCTCGTGAAGTCACACTACCCACACACGTCAACGCAAGTAAGTAGCGGCACGCCGTATATATATATATATATATATATATATATATATATATATATATATATATATATATACGCGGCTTTCCCATCCTCGACCAGGGCGGAAGGGTCGGTGAGCGAGCAATGTGGAGCCTTCACGCACCAAGAAGCGTTGATAGCGCGCGTCTTGAGCCTCCCCCGCACAAACTTAAGCCATGCAATGAACGGATAAGAGGGAGGGACGGACGGACGATATTCTAGCTCTTCCTGACAGCCGAGGGGGAGTTGGGGGGGGGGAAAGCACACTGCTCGAAACCTGCGTTCCACAAGCTTCACGTTTTTGAAAAGACAACAACACGCGCTGAGTCTGACGCGCACTCCCAGTGGGCTTGGCCATCGTTGTCGCTCGTGACCTCGCTTGCTGCTGCCGGACCCCTCCGCGATTCGACGCCAAGCGGCTTCACTTTGCCCTCCACCAACACAGTCGGCAACGCGAAAGATCCTGGCCTGCGATAAAAAACAAAAACATGCGCGCGCGTCAGGATCCCACGATGGCCTTTGTGCAGGCGCTGCCTGCAACTGGCCATAGGCTAGAAAGAACCCCTTCAGATCATGGTCATACGAAGAATGCCCCTTGCAATGTCCTTACACCCACATGCATAGCGTGTATCCCGTGTATCGCATATGTATGTACGTAAGTATGCATGTATGTATGTATATACGTATGTAGGTACGTATGTATGTATGCCGGTATATATATATATTTATCTCTCTCGCACCTAGAGGGCACGAGGGTCCAATGCTTGACAGTTGTATCCCTAGGCAGAATGATAATCTGCGTCCTTATTGTGCCTCCAATCATAAAGGGGCAGTCGGGAAGTTGTGACACGAAGCTGCGACCACCAGAGTCACCGGTATCGCTGGAAGGGGCGCCGTCAGGACGGTATGACAGAGAGACGGCCAGCTCCTGCCGTCATACACATACATATGTATATGTATGTACGCATACATAGACACACATGCATACATATACACATATGGATAGACAATTTCACACATGCATACGTATCCACCCAGACAGCAGCGCGATAAAATGAGGCGAAACTTGCAGACTGTGCCTTTCTATGGTTGGAGGCACAATGAGGACGCAATTGACCATTCTGCCTAGGAATACAACTATCAAAAACTGAACCCTTGTGCCCTCTAGGTGAGAGAGAGAGAGATACACACATACACAGAGATACACACATACACAGAGATACACGCTGTGCGTGTATGCAACCGCTTCACAGCGTCCTGGCATACAAATCCAGGTCTCCTACCATCGCCTCCCGAGTCAAATTTTCAAAGGCTGCCGAGAATGCAAACGGCACTCCGACACAGGCGGTAGTGGGACACTTCAAAGCGATCTGCAAGTACTGCAGGGAAACGGATTTGATGATCTCCGGAAGTCGCACCTGCAGTTCATGCGCAGAACAGGTTCAGTCCAACGCATGCATGTCAGTCGAAAGCATATATGCATACATGCATAGGTATGCAGACACCCGAGCGCTTGCACCACCTCTTGCATGCGTGCGCTACGCAGAACCTGTTGCGAGAGGAGATGCTGCAGGGAAGTCGCATTCGTGGAAGACTGACGACACTCAGGTTCTCCGTGATGCCCCCGTCCAGGCAACGAAACGGAAGAGGCAGATCTTCAGGTGTTCTGGAGTACTTCAAACGCACCTGCAAAAGATCACATAGCCTACGGAAGACTGCGAGATTCTCGTTCGTTCAAAGCCTGTGCAGAATCATGAGGGTCGGGGGAGGGGGAGAAGCGAAGGGAAGAGGATGACAAGAGAAGAGGGGAGGCGCGTGATTTTGAGAGTAAGAAGAGCACGTCGTCATACTGCATGTTGAACAGTTGCGTCGAGGGCCACCGCAAGTCCCGACCATGATTCGTTTGGCAGCAAGCAGCAAGGCAGCATCTCTGGAGCCGTCAAGGCGAGCCTACGCTGAGTAAATGTTGCTGCGAAGGGCGCACAGTGATTTTCAAGGATCGGCGCAGCGCTGCTTCACCTATGACAGTCGTAGCGGCGGCGGGAGGCAGCCCGATGGACGGCTGCCTGAGTTTGTTTCAGCATTTTGTTTTCGAAGGAAGCACAGCGACAACGAGAGTCTTTATATTCTGCACACGGCGCCCCCTCTAAAGGCGCCCTCAGGAGATGCAACACAAGCAGCTAAGGCTAGCAGCTAAGGGAGAAGATGCCGCTGGCCGCTGCAGGAGGCGTACCTGGAGAAGTGGGAGCTCGGATGTCGTGCTCTGCAAGTCCGAGAAGCTCAACGCTGGTTAGCTGCAGCGGAAGGCTTGAAACATTCGTGATGCTGATGCAACGAGCGTCGCGTGGCCTCCCCCCCTTCTCTACAAGGGGGAAAGACACGGCTGTGAAGGAAGCCTCCACGCTGCGCTGGCACTCCACGACGCTACGTGTCGTGAGTTTCTGAATGATGCCGTCTGCAGCCACGTCCACAGTGACGCAAATTTCAAAGGTTCCCGCGCGGCGCAGACGAATCAACATGGGAATGCAGAAAACTTTGCTGCCTCCTCGGGATGCATCCCTGCGCCCTCCCTGTGCGAGTGCGTCTTCGGGCTGCTCGTTGTTGCTCCCAGCTTCTGCGTTCGCATGCACGAAGTTGCACTGCTGGTCGCTTAGGTCCAACACAAGGGGAAATGCCGGTGCTGCCTCGCGATCCGAGTTCGCTGTCTCTTGTCCTGCGCAAACAGCCACACAGTGTGTGAAGTCAAAAGTCTGCAGCGGCTCCCCCGAAACGGACTCTCTATACGGTGCAGCCGCAGAGCTGCTGCACGCAGAAGAGGCGTGTACTGGACTGTCTGCTGCAGGCGGTGTAGATGTCAGTAGACTGGTCTGTCTGTCTGCTGCAGGCGGTGTAGATGTCAGTAGACACTTAACACAGGGCCTGCAGAGGACGACAACAATCAGAGCCGCCACGCACCTGAGCCACTCGCGAGCCTCACACCCGTACTGCCTGACACAGCAAAAGGCAAGCCGGCTACTCCGCGAGTGGGAACGCGCAGGAGGCGGGAAGAGCCGAGCAAGCCACGTTTGTCTGCTGGAAACAAGACCTCCGCAAGCGGAGGCCTTGTTTCAGTTTGAGAATCCGTGAGTGCCGCTGTGGCACCATCCAGAACGTATGCCTCAAACACGTCCTCCAAGAGTGACGATCCTTCAGCTGGGGGATCGCCGCCAGACGCCAAGGCAGAGCACTGCACGCCGATGCTGAACCTGAAGGCCGTCCAGCTCTGCTGTATCGCCAGCTGGACGGCGAACGGCGCGAGTTCTCCGATCCACACGTACTTGGACAGGGCGCCGGCACCGACAGAAAGCTGTAGGGAATTCTGGCATTTGACAGACGCAAGCAACGCCACACCCCCACACACAGAACTCGAGGAGGTAGCTCATGGAAGGCTTGAAGGTTCCTTACGGCGCAGCCAATTAGGAGGCGCGAAGGCTTCGGAAAAGGGTTTCTTTTTCAGGGAAGGCTGCATGCATCCTACACGCACCGGCCACGCGGCACAGCCACGCACCTTAAAGAGACGCAGCGATGGCAGACATGGCTCTGCGAGTGCAGGCCGTTCTATGTCGCACAGAGGCGGCAAAGGGGTGCACACGTTGTGAAATCGCGCGGCACGTTGGATCGAAGGCGGCCAGCAGCTGCGGGGAACGACCCCATCGCAGGAAGCCTCCGCTACTGCACCACGGGGACGGCACGAGGAGGAACCCTTCTCGAGGGAGCACACGGTGGCTAGCTGGAAGCACACGGAAGGACATGACGCCCAAGAAAGGCGCACTGCACGCAAAGTGGATCCGCTAATTTCTCGCACTTCCCGGCTGTTCAGATAGACATCAAAGCAGGAGGGCACGCCGTGGGATAGCGTGAGGCCCCCCACTGCGTCAGTGAACGCCCCTTCTGCGCTGTTCTCCAACGCGTGGTTTTCCTCTTCTTGAGTTGCACTGCTCGAGACGGCTTCGAGGTGGCAAGCCGCAGTGTTTCCGCGAGTTGTTACCAGCTCGGCATTGCGTAGTACCACGAGAGTACATCCGAGGCGATGCTGAAAGCACACCCTGCCTATAAGGAGGCCTTTGCCAATTGGCCCCCCCCCCCCCGTGCCTGCCTGCTGAGCCGCCTCTTCGAGGGATCTTGAGCTTTCTCGCTGCGCGGCTTCCTCTTCCCCCCGACTGCCTGAAAGCGGAAGGCCGAAGTGCAACTCGGAGCTGAAGTCCGTCCAGATCACCACTGCATGCAGGTTGACGTGAAAAAGCCACCGTCTCCCCCCCTGCGGCTGCTCGAAAGGCCGCAAAAACGGCAGCAATTGCGCTATAAACACGGCCATTTGCGATCGCTTCGCGCCGCAAGGGTCATCAAGGTTTTCCCGCAGCGCAAGGATGTTGAGCATCTCGAAGGAGGCCTTCAACGCGACGCGGCAGCTCTCCGCATCCGCCACAGGCCCTGCAGAGACGACTGCCCCCGTATAGAGGGAGGAGGCGCAAGGTTTGGAAGGGCCAGGAGGTGGGAGGGACTGCTGCCCTTCTTCTCCAGAAGGCGGATTCGACGCCGACTCCCCCACTGCCGAGCTGAAATGGGGGTCAACATGCGCAGCCTCGAAAAGAAATTTCGCTGGAGGAACCGACAACAAATACGAGACGCACAATGTGAGTCTCGCGAGCACATACCAATACAAGGGCCACCAGCTGCACATCCACACGCATACATCCACACGCATGCATATACACACATGACGCCGCACGCCACTGCCTGCTGCCCTCCGTGCATGCGTTTACATACATTCGACCCGATACTCCACTTTTTGCAGCCGACTCGATCCTTGCACTCCCCAGAAGACTCTATCGAGCCGCAGCCAACAACGAGCGAGCCCCTGCCTGCGCGCGCAACCCTCCATACCCTGTATTCTTCGTCGGTCCCAAGAGCCGTATTCGCCCCTCAACAGGCAGTTGCGAGTCGTCTAGTGCTGGTGGGCTGAAGGTGTCTGAAGGCCTTGAGCCAACTGCCACGGGATAGGTCGAAGGGCCGTAATCGGCATCTGGCGCATGCGAAGGAGAAAGCCTCGCACTCACGAAACACTGGTTTTCCAGCCCTTCTTCACGACACCCCTGTGCAGACTTGTGCTGCTGCTGCGGCGATCGCACACCCGCTACCCCACTCTCCGCCTCACTAGCCCTACCTTCAAGCTGCCACGAGGAGCAATTACCATGCGCTTTTGAGGCAAAGGCTGTGGCGAGCGTGAAGTACAGCTGACGAGCCGTCATCATCCTATGCCCATCGAACATTGCATCGGCAAGCTCGCACGCTAAGATCGGACAGCTGCGGCAGCCGCCAACAAGCTGCAACACGCAGCACATCCAAATCCACTAGCTTCACATAATAATAAGAAGCCATGCAAAAACACAGACAGCAGGAGCTTTCGAAACACACATATACATATACATATACATATACACATACATATACACATACATATACACATATACAAACACAAACATATACACATGCATGAACACATACACATACATGAACACATACACATGCATATACACATACACATACATATACACATACACATACACAAACCCTCGAGTGCTGCCGCTTTGAAGGGCCGCGGATCTACAGGTTTGGGCTGTCGCTTGTAAAAACCAACCTTATAGGCAATGTGCGCTTTGGACAGCAGATGCGTTGCATGCGTGAGCACTTGGGCCTCATTAAAGAAGAAAATGAAGCGTAGGAAGACTTCTTCCTGAGCCGCTGCTGCAGCCGCGGCTTCATCTTCTGGTGCACTAGAGGTTGTGAACGCAGCAATCCCATGCTGTGCAGTGAGCATGCGCACCAACGACTACTAAGGCACAAGCTTCCATGACAGCGCGCATGCCCACGCTCAGTCCAACACCGTGCGTGCTTGCTTGCGCTGCTACTTGGTTTCGAAGGCACGTGTGGTATGTGTGTCTGTCTATGTATGTGTGTGTCTGTCTATTTCTATGTGTGTGTGTCTATGTGTCTATGTGTGTGTGTCTATGTGTCTATGTGTGTGTGTCTATGTGTGTGTGTGTGTGTGTGTGTGTGTGTGTGTGTGTGTGTCTGTCTGTCTGTCTGTGTCTATGTGTGTCTGTCTGTGTCTATGTGTCTGCGTGTGTGTATGTGTGTCTGTCTGTGTCTGTGTGTCTATGTGTCTGTCTGTGTGTCTGTCTATGTGTCTATGTGTCTGTGTGTGCGAATAAAGAAGAGCCAGTTAGACTTATTTTTATACTGACCTGAAGGGTGTTTGGCCTTCCTAGCCATTCGGAGGGCATTCCCAGACCGCCTTTCATGGAGGGTGGCGGGTTCGCTGTTTTTGCAGTTCTGATCCAGATCCTGACTTGCTGGAGGTACCGAGCAGCAGCTTGATAGTGAAAGCCAGCAAGCTGCCACACGTCGCGCGTGTCGAGAGAGGAGGCATCCGCCTGCATGGCGTCTTCGCACAGCTCAGCGAGCAGCTGGTGGAGCTGTGCTAGCCACAATGGCAGCAAGTATCCCTGGAGGGGCGACTCGGGGAGGTTTTCTCGCAAGACTGCACGATGTTCACGTGCATGGTGAGCCGCCTTGGCTGGCTCCTTCGCTTTGAAATACATGGGGTACATGCGCACGCTGATCAGGTTGCAGACAGTCATGCGCTCGAGGGCAGGGGCCATCTGTGGATAGCCGGTGAGGAACTGCCAAGCGGTGATGTAGTTCTTCATTGCCGCGTGGGGTTGCTGGCCAAACTCCAGCATATAGCCGGCCTTTATAAGGCCTCTGGTCTGAAGGAAGCAGAAATTTAGTGCGCACACAAGCGCCAATCGATCGATCGATTTATCTTCCCCGCCATCATGCACCACCAAGCGAGCAAGCAGTCACCACGCGAAGAGACACCTGAGACGGCTCGCACGAAAAAAGGCGCTCACCAGTGAGGACAAGACGCACCTGGTAAACGTGAAAAGCACTTGTTTGGGATCTGTCGCCTTTGAACGTCACTTGCGTTTGCTTTCGATACCTCCGCGCTTCGTTTTCGTAGTACTCGCCGCTGCATTCAAAGCAGACCTGTAGTGGCCTCCAGGAGACACACACAACACTTGGAGGGGCTTTCTTCTACGCTCAGCATGCAGCGGAGGTGAGGCGGAATGGAAGAGTTTAGAGGTGAGTCAAAAAGAGGGCTGAGAGAGCAACATACAGCAATGTGACGTGGCCCACTGTAGAGCGCCACGGTTTCTCACCTGCTCGAGCTTCTCCAACTTAGTTTTCAAGTCATCAACGCCGCATGTAATGAAAATGGCGGCAATGTCTGCTGGATTCAGCTTTTTCAAGAAGCCCACCGCAGACTGCGGATCTTCCATGCCGGCTGGCAGTATAACAAATACGATCTGAGGCGCACATCGCATGCCCTTCGCTGCTGTCTCGCCGGTTATGAGTCGCAAGAGGAAGAAGTACGCCTATGACCCAATAGGTGCCTAGAAACGATCATGCATCATCGCGCATCGCCATGAGGCTGCCGGTCTTGATGAAGAGGCGCCTCTTCATAGCGCATCGAATGCTCGCTTTCCTGTGAGCGACCGTCTCACCATCTTGGGGACTGTCATCCGTCTCTGGAGTTTTTCGCGGAAGAACTCGATGGTGGCCATAGCTTCCGCCTCGGCAGCGGCAACTTCGCGTCCTTTTGCGCCTCTACGTATCTCGGCAGAGACGCCAGGCATTTTTGATGCGCCAGTCTGAAGAGACGAAGGGGGATTCCCCGCACTGGATGCAGCGCGCACACCAAGGGGAGGGACGCCTCCTCTTGGTGTGCGTGCTGCATCCCCATGTTCTCCTAGACTGGAGACGTCTTCTTGTTGAGGCTCCAACGGCCTTAGACAGCCGTTGCGAGTGCAACATCTCACAACTTCGGAGCCACACGCTTGCGGCGTTGGACCGCCTTCGGAACATACTGGAGCGGTAAACTTGCGGCAGCATCCGCAGCAACTAGGAACCCCAACGTCGTAGACATGTCGCCAATCGAAGCACAGAATGAGGCAGGATGGTCTCTCTGTTCGCATCCGATGCATCCAATTGTGCTTGAGAAAGCCCTGCACAGGCGTGTTTCACACATGCTCGAAGATGCCCGATGCCACTCCTCCCGAAATTTTCTGCGCGGTGTCTGCACAGCGATTCACGAGGCTCCCTGCATCGTCCACTCACCTTGTTCATGAGGTGCTCTATGGGCACGACCTTCCTGCGCTGAGAACCTTTTTCGCGTCTTGGTACTGACCCAGGCGCATCTGCTGGGAAAAGAATTCTCACGGAGACGCACTTATCAGCAGTGCCAGCCTTATTCTCCTGCTCAGGAGGAGGATCATTCCGAGGCCAGGTCTGTTCTTCTTGACGGCCTTTACCGCTCATAGGATCCGACGGGAGCGAAACTCCAACGGAGAGAGTGGAGGGTGCTGGCGGCTCATGCTGCGGCGTGTCCTCAGACCCGGCGTCCAGTGGTGCTTCTCGGTGCTCGCATGTCTGAATTCCACAAAAAGTGGCAAAAAAACAACATATAGAAGGCCGTCCCCCTATGGTCCTTTGCATGTTTAGGCGTCGAGGCAAGGGAGGGCCCACCCCTGGATAGTTGAGGCATTAGGGGCTACTTCTCGGATGGCCACACACGGAGGCGACGGCGTTCAAACAAGCGCACCTCGCTGGCGTCGCAGAAGACGTAGCTGAGGCGTTGCCGCACGCCACGGATGTTCGTTGCGTCCGGTTCTAAGGTCTGCCGCAGCAACGTGTGTAGGCCTTTCGGCGCACACACGCATATCAGAGGAGTTGGGAGAGGGCTGCATGAGGGCGGCGAAAGAGGAAACATTAGAAAGAAAGAGACTGCACACTGAAGGGCAGAGCTTAATGATCTACGGGGAGTAGGCTATGCTATGTCGTCGCACCCTCCCCTCCCGCGCAGAGGGGGCAAAGAATGCGACATAAAGCGCAAAAGCACATAGAGAGACTGCGATTTTGCATCGATAAATCCTCCCTTGTGAACGGCTAGCAATCAGTGGGCAGCGCACATTCGATACGGCGGGCCCGTGGGGGGCCCACCCCAATAGTACGTGGACCATCTGGCTGCCCATCCCCGTTACCACCGACACCCTGGAGGCTGCAAGCCGAAGCGGTGAAAACTGTTGGCTTTTTTGATGCGTTTTATTCATCCCGCCCTTTATAGAAGGGGGAGCACCTGAACGGGCATGAGTGCGACGTGACCCACAAATTCAATCTCGGCAGCGCTGGGCATCATCTCCTGCAGAGATGTTCACGCAGCTTCGTGTCTCGGCGCCGACTACTGCAGAACACCCGGTACGTGCGATCATGCAGCAACATCTGGACTGCTGGCCGTAAAACCTCCCGACCTGCTCTCGCTTCAGGCCCCCCAGCGCGCCATTCCATCGCGGCGCTGCTAACGAGATATTCGCAGGTCTACTGAGAAGGCACACACGATCCAAGCTGGATTTACGAGTCACCATAGAACCGACGATTTGGCTCTTCGCAAGTTGTGGCATGCGCATTTGCTGCAGTATGTGTTTGCTTCATGCCCGAACCAGCAACCACTCCTGTGTCTGTGCATGAAACACAGTGAAAACGCACCGCGCAGGTTTCCACGCTTCTCCTGATGATGGCGACGGGCTCCGCAGACTCGCAAACTGCTTTCCAAGCAGCGAGCCTGCCCACAGGAGGCATGTCTCTGGAATATATTCTGCGCCGTCTTTTCCTCAGCTCTGCAGTCAGCAAGGTAAATCCCGATTGCGTGCTGTTTGAGCCTGGATTTGTATACGAGCACATCCTGCTACAGGCTCATCGGTTGTTCGGAACTTCAGCATATTGAACTCTGGTGCCCTTCTCACTAAGAACTGCTGCCACACGCCTAATATATGCATTTTTCACGCAGTTCACTAAGGGCGCATTATTCTTGAATTTAGGTTCGAATGGCTGGGAAGCGATGGAGTACGACTCTCGAGGTTATCTGCCTGTTTCAAATCGTTCTCATGTGCCTTTTTATCCGCCTTTTCCCCGCCATACGTGGCGAATCAACCGTTTACGATTTTGACCCGTATTTCAACCACAGAGCCACAAAGTACCTTGCCAAAGAGGGTTTCACAGAGTTCTGGAATTGGTATGATGACTGTGAGTATTCCACTATTCCCCTTTCAATACCTGCAGAAGGCGCGACGCAAAAATACCGGGTTAACGGTAAACATGGCCTGCCCAACAAACTGCACGCCGGCTGAAGGCTTCAGCAGGCATCTGCGAACCAAAAACTTTGATCGATAGGCAGAGATGCGCCTTGTTTTATGCTTCTCAGCGAGCTGGTATCCGCTTGGCCGTCCAGTGGGTCAAACGCTTTTCCCGGGCCTAATGACAACTTCCTACGTATTTTACCGCGTGCTGCGGCTATTAGGAGTAGTTGTTCGCGTGTCTACCGTTTCCTCGTTTCTCCCACCGGCATTTTCCTGTTTGAATGCGCTGATTGCACACTGCTTCGCCAAGCACGCCAGTGGATCGCGCAGTGCTGGCTTATTCGCCGCGTTATTTGCCGGGATATCCCCTGCCTATGTGAAGACCTCGCTGGTGGGGTCCTACGACAACGAATGCGTTGCAATATTCGCCATGCTATCTGGATTTTACCAGTGGACTCGAGCCATCAAAAGCGGATCCATGTTTTCAGCATTCTTGACGGCTATTCCATCAGCATATATGGCAACGGCTTGGGGAGGCTATGTTTTTCTGCTCAATGCGATCGCCGTCCATATGGTCGCGCTCACGGTGCTTGGGTCAGCGACGCCCAGGCACCACGTCGCCTACATTGTCTTCTATATTACTATGACTGCCCTGTGCATCAATGTGCCCTTTCTGAACTTCACCGCTCTCTGGAGCTCAGAGCATATGGCAAGCCACGGAGTCTTTCTGTTCGTCGTTGCGCTTGGGGTATCTCAATTTGCGTCGAGATTAATTCCAGCAACTGCAGTAAAGGATCTCCGAAAATGGGTTGCGGGCTTGACTGCGGCGTTGCTGGTCATTGCCGTGGGTGCACTGGCACTAACGGTACGCCTTCTGAATGGCCGCCGCTCTTTAGATAGAGTCTACCTAGTATGCAGATTGCACTTTTCATGCAGTGGATGTGCTGCACTAGATAGCCCTCTCACCCCTTCGCTCTTGTGATGCACAGGGCAAAACTGCTTGGTCATCGAGATCCCTAACCTTGCTGGATCCAACCTATGCAACCAAATATGTTCCGATAATAGCTTCCGTGTCGGAGCATCAGCCGACAACGTGGGCGTCTTATTTCCTCGACCTCCATATGAACATCTTTCTTGCCCCATTGGGTCTCATTATTGCGCTGCAAAGGGGAGGAGGATCATTCTTCATCGGGCTGTATGGCGTCCTTGCATGCTACTTTTCTGGTGAGAGGCAAGAGACCTGGTCGCTGTGTGACCACATATCCGATCCCGCTTCCAACTCCGTTAGTTTAGCTGCATGGCAGATTTACCTTCCAGGAGGAAATGCTTGCGATCTGCGCAGCTGTCATGGTCAGATTGATGCTGGTCCTCTCTCCGGCTGCTTCCATGCTTGCCGGGTTCGGAGCGTCTCTTCTTGTGACTCGAATTCTCGTTCACTCTCGTCAGGGATGCTGCGCAGGGTCTTTGCAACCCTCTACGTCGGTTAGTTCCTGTTGAAGTGTCTAAGCGTGTACATCGAAATCGAAAGTGCAGTGCGCCAAGGCCCAAGTTCAACTCTTTGCGTCGTTTAGGTGGTGCATCTACTGTTTTCCGCAGCCCATAATACAAAACAAGAAACCGACTGGCCTTAAAATTCCACTTACCCTGTCTATCCCCGCATTAGTAATATTCTTTTGGCTTTGTGTTATGGTAAGCGTCTAGCTCCGAAACTCCCCACTTTTTGCCTCGTACGAATCTATGAGGCTGCTGACTGCGCACTCACATGCCGTAGTTGATGTGCTGCGGATTCGTCTTTCAGTATGTGATCCACTGTACGTGGTTATCTTCTACTATTTATTCCAACCGAAGTATTTTTCTCGGTTAGTCCCGCTAACAGAGGCAGTCACTGCAGGAGGAGGCTAAACCGCAGGCTGTTGCATGGAATACCAATGGAATCAATGTCGAATGGCTTTGAAGTATCGTGCTATCTTACGTGAATGCACGTGTGCAGGATTGCATGTGTTCGTAAGCCCATCTGCTTCACATAAGACTACAGTTCAGAGAAATACTGTGCGGTGCTCTTGTTCTCTTTTACACAGGAGGGCCAATCGGCCGTACCAACATGCCAAAGCCCGATGATTTCCATGAAGCTTACCACTGGTTTCGTCAAAACACCCACCCCAAAGCAAAAATTATGTCTTGGTGTGTACTCGGCAGCCACATCCCCGCTAAATTTTCCCTTCGACTGTGGCATGTCATGTTGGAAGCACAGAGTTTGTGCCTCTTATGTCTGAAGGTGGGACTACGGATATCAATTGTCGGAAGTTGGCAATCGGACAGTTCTTGTGGACAATAACACATGGAACAGCACCCACATTGCAACCGTCGGACTTGTAAGCATCCTTAAGTCTTTGTTTAGTTTTCTTCACGGCCATGTGCAAAAATGCAGGTGCCATGCCTGATTGGTGTACATGGTGTAAATTATGTCTTTCAATTGTTTAGGCATTCGCGTCGGAGGAATCTGAAGCGTACAATATTGCCCAGGACTTGGATGTGGACTATATTTTCGTGAGTAGCCGCAACAGCGCTGCTCCAGCGTGCTCACAAAACCACTGTACTGTGCCTGATAATTTTCATGTATGCACACGCCACGAATTCTTGTGCACAGGTGGTTTTCGGCGGATTGGCGCGTTTTGCGAGCGATGACCTCAATAAACTACTTTGGATGGTCCGCATTGCTTCTGGTGTATTCCCGAGGATCCAGCAGTCGAACTTTCTGGGTCCTCGAGGGCAGGTAAAGCAAAATAAGCCAAATAGAACTACTCACTGCTGCGAACGAACGCATCTTACGTTCAAAGATGGTCCGGTAAATTTTGACGACCTTTCAATCTCTGCTTTGTGTTTCAGTTCACTGTAGGCAGTGAAGCCCCAAGTAGTCTCAAGAGAAGCCTGATGTACAAGCTGAGTTATCACCGTTTCTCTCAAGCTACGAAAGGCTTTGATTTTGCGAGGAAAGTTCAAATCGATAGCACTGCTATACGACTAAAGCATTTCGAGGAGGTCTATACCACCGAAAACTGGGTTGTTCGCATCTATAAGGTATGTATAATGACTCCGTCACCTAGATGTGTGTTGCTGCCGCGTTCTCTTAATTATGATACATCGCGTTGTTGCGTGTACAATCAGGTTCGCAAGAGAGCCGACCGGGATACAAAGATGCATAACGCCATCGAAAGTGCACTTTAATAGAGGAATAGTGTACAGAGCCGTGCATGCAAGAGGCACCCAATACAAAGGTCCCAAGCGGGGTGTCAGCATTCTTATGCGGTTTGCTGGCGAATCTTGGCGTAGAGCGAGTCGTGATACTGCTTCACTCTTTCCACTTCCGCGTCTGCGAAACAAATTTCGTGACGCAAACGCAGATTGGCGTCTCGCGTGAATGGGCATACCATCGGGCCTACAAGAAAATGCGCATCTAGTTGTGCTAGGTTTCGAGGAATATGAATAAACTTACACATATTCCAAAAATATAAGAGGGATGAGGCTGCGTAAGGTAGTCGAAGATGTAGCTGACATGATGCGAGTACTTAGTAGATGCTTACAGGCTTGCACCACAAAGCACGATGTATCCAGTTAGATGTGTGAAGTTTGTTGAAGTGATACCGGCTGTGTACGTCAGGAGGGCGCTGATTCCTCGGGACACCATGGCTCCAGTGTTCCTAACCGACATCATCACCGCATAGACACTGCCCTCGAGACCTGTGTAGATTTATGGTGTTTTGCATGTGGAAAATCTTCTTTAATAAGCATCAATCACACCAGGCGGGCAGATCGAAGCAGTAAGGACAAGAAGAGGAAGCAATTGGATCTCTGCAGTCTGCCCGGGAGCAGCGGTTACAGTGGAATTTGAGAGGATACTTTTATGTGAAGCCTGCTCACAGCTTCAATGAGGAAGCCTCCACTGAGAACGAACGCCTTGTTACTAATGCCCATGGTTCTGTTGGCTCCTGTTGTAAGAAGGACTGGTATCGCAATGAGCAGGAATATATGAGCAAGGACGCGTGTAAGAATCCATACTGGGTGAAACGTAGATAGGCACGGCTACTAGAATTGTTGCCAGAAGGGTTTTCCGGAAACCGGAGTTTTTGAAAAAAAAACGATAGAGGACAACCCCAACCAGCGCAGCAATGCCGTAGGTGAACCTAGGGGCGAAGATTTACTCACAGAAAAGAATGCACAAGCAAGTCGAAACCTCACCTCAGGGTTCCCATGAAAGTAGGGGAGAAGCCGAGCTTGTTCGTGAAGTAGAAAAAGAGAGCATCGTCATAGTCCGGCCCCGCCATATAGGCAAAAATGTACAGTGCGGGTCCCCAAATGACGGCTTGAAGGCAATTAGTGGCTTTCATAGGGCAGACAGTAGCCAGAGTTGCTTACATTGCTTGAGGAATCGCATGAGCATACGCAACTGGCTCCTAATATCATAAGTTGTAGATTCGCTGATGTCGTCCATGAATAAGGTGATAAAGGAGATGGACAACGGGAAAACAGCCGTTGCCAAGAAAATACCTAAGTAGCCACAGCGAGATGCCTCCTCTCTCATGCTTCAACACCATATAACTTACTTTGCTTAGATGTCCGCTCAAGCAAGTAGCCGGACAAGTACGCGACAATGAGACTTCCAAGCGCTTTCGCTGTGATGAAGTCAGACACGTTTTCTGCACTCTGGACACACGCATCCAAAAGGTTGAGTATTGGCTGCGGTAGTGGCGTTCTTGCCTGGTCCATTGTCTGCCCAGCCGTAGTTTCTACGACTAAGGCTTCGGCCACTGCTGAACAGAAAGCTGCGGAGACCTGCAAAACAAATTCTTCCCTATACAAATTTGTGCACACCTGTTTTAAATGCTTACTGATATTAAGAAAAGGGCCATTAGTGCGGTCAAGATCTGTAAAGAATGGAAGCATCGTCTAATTCCCCGAAGAAACAATTGCCAATGCAACTCACATGAGTGGGGAACGTTCCCATCATGACGAACCCCATTCCTTCCAGCAAGCTGAATCCAACCATATAGGGCTTTCTACGAGAGCCATTGATAGGGTATGAGTCCGAAACAAATGCAAATATTGGCCTGCAATGTAAAACATGTTATCAGCTGCGGCTACAGTGGCACGCCAATTTGCGGACTTGAAAACCCAAGGGAGAGCCGGAGCAATAAACAGGGCTGATACTTCCGCAGGGCTTAGGCCTATGAGACAGATCACGTAACCAAAGAGGCTTTTTTATTAGTATTCCGCTACCTAGGTCATCCTTCAGCATATAGTAGATTGCCAATGCCGCGAGATGCGTCAGGCCTTCGGAGAAGCCGACGAGATATCTAAAAAATTAATGGTTCGAGACAAATTGAGCCTCAAATAAGATATTTGGCATACATGATAAAATGTGTAAAGGACAGCTTTTTCCAGAATCCCGATCGTGCGAGTTGCGGAAGGACACTATCATTTGTCTCCCTGTAGGCCGAAGTATCCACGAAAATGAATCACAATGGAATTCCACGTGTCCTGCATGCCCTACCCTGTGCCTGCGGCCTGAAAAATGGCGTGAATTACATGTTGTGTTCCGGAGAAGCTTTCATGCAACCCACCGCTTGGACCTCCTCCCGGCCTCCTAAGGCGGTTCTTATGGCGGTCCCCCTCATTTATGTGCCCCGCCAGTGAGGAATGTTGTGCCTTAATCGTAGATAATTCTATCTTGACCCTGTATGGAAGCAAAAGTTCGGATTCGTGGAGCTTGGTGAGTTGCACTTTGTGACTGCACAGTTTGTAAGGCCGTGGTAGGTGTCAAGACACCTCAACTAATCGGAAAAGGGAATCGATCACCTCACATCCGCACACTATTTTGAATGACAAGATTCGTTATAAATGACATGTGTGCCGATTAGCAGCTGTTTGTCCTGCATTCTCGATTACTATTCAGCAGTTTCACGCATAGTGGACTGGTGGCCTTCCTGTGCAAGCATTAACACTCTGGGTAACTAGTTCCCATGCTACTACTAGTGGCTTCCTCATCTTGCAGAAGTAAAAAGCAACCTTAAATTCGGGACCGAACGCAAATACACTAAGCAAAGCTGCCCGTGGTGCTCATCCCGTTATCTCAGCAAAGAATAATGAGAGCTCAGCCCTGTTCAAACAGACTGACGCTGCAGCCGTTGCCATAGCTGGCATTAGCCCTGGGGTGGCCAGTGGCTGCCACTTGCTGGTGATGTCAGGTGTAGCTTGAACATGAATCCACGCTCAAGCGAACGACCTTGCAAACGATGTCAAACGAGCAGCTCGGATCTTCGCCTTCGCTAGTGCTAGCTGAAGGGACACAGCACAGCCTATGCGCTTTCCCTTATCGCCTTTGCTTGGGATAAGCGGGCTACTGTCCGCGTCGAGTTTTGTTCTAATTTGGGGGCTAAAGGCTAGCCCAACAAGCTTATATACGATCAAACACTAAATCTCCGCCCTATGCCTAACTTGCTAATGTGCCCCCGGTATATACCGCTTCGAATGGTATTAGAAGGGAGCTCCTAAAAGTCACGTTTTGGCAAACATTAGCAATATGATAATCGCACATCACGCTAGAAAGTAAATAACGCACTATATATTAAACAGCGGACAGCTCCTGTGTCCATGCTACGGCTCCATATTGGTGCATGAATCATTGGCTCACCTGGTTGTTAACGTGCTCGACAAGGGGGACACCGGATGCACCCACAGCCTCAAGAGGCTTGATATCCGCTTCCGTCACAGTTGCATATCCAACGCTGCGACAATAGAGCAGTAATCGTGGCCTTATAACGATGAACAGTTCTCTGCTTGATGAGTGTAATGGATTGCTTTGCCTGTAAAAGCTTACCGATTAAGAATCATATCTTGGAGGGCATCTAGTCTTGTTGCTTCCTCCTCAGAGAGCTTAGAAAAATCATACTCGTCACCATTCTTGCACTTTTGCACTATTTGTTTAACTTCATTCGCTTCTGCAGGGCTGAAAGGAAAAAGAAACCAGAAACAGGATTCACCATCGTACGCTTGAACAGACGGCAGGCAAAACCACTACACGATAATTGCAGCCAGGCAATTCTCACCTGACCGTAAATGACTCGAGGAACTCTTGTTCCCGACGTTGGAAAACGGCAGTCACTCGTTCGAGTACAGTCCCATCTTCCTTTGGTGTAGTCTTTGCCAAATCCGCATTTTCCAACTCTTTCAGAGATGCGATAAAATGAGCCCCTACCGGATCCTGAATCAAAATTACACATTCACCGCTATTCACATGCTGAAAGTGTTGGGCCATATGCAGTATACGCATTTTGCAACCTGAGGCTCTGTACTTACCATTGAAGTCGCATTGCCCGCAATGCTCTGAATTGCAGCTTTGAGAGCTGCCTCCTGCAGCTTCGGATCCTTCGCGAATTGCCTTTGGAACGAATAAACTATCTCTCGCACAATAACCTCTTGAAGAGATCCCTCAATCGCTTTTTCTGCCTGCTGAATCGCCATCAGCTTGTTCGTCATCCGTTCGACCATTCGTTGCCTCATTTGCTCTAGCACAGCCGCGTGATATTCAGCCAGCTGTTGCTGGACCTCACCTTTGAAAGCAGAAAGGTAGTCAAGGCAACGGGCGTCACTTGCGTACTTCTTCATCTGTCGGTATACCAACTCTTCGCCTGCATCTTTGCGTTCTTTGGCTCCCTGTACAAGCGCCTTCTCCTCCTTCCACAGATATTCGCGAATATTCCGACTGCAAGCGCAGAGACGCAAAAAAGGACTTCTCACGTACCTTGCGGTTTTACTAATCGTTTGAATTCGCTATAGAGTCGTCCAAAGTATGCACAGGCGCTTCTGCTGTAAGAAGCTTATAGGGCGGTCGATTATCCTTACTAAAAGTAGGATGCCAGCATGTAGAAGACCGCTCCGAAAGGGAAGGTCTTTGAATAGAACCATGCATTGCTTAGTACTTGGTTGGAGAAGCCGAACCACACACCAAGGAAGCACAGTCCGTAGCTTGAAAGCTGCACAGTTACACCAGACACACCCTTCTACTCACTATAAGATCAGGTTATATGACCCCACTGCTTGTTGGTAGTCAAGATGCAAGTAAGCCATCATCTTACGAAGTTCTTGGGCTTCTCATATTTGATCTCCACTAGCTTCTCTGGCGCTTTTGCCCTCTGACGGATGCAGTACTTATAGCACTCCTCCTCCGGTAAGTCAAATAGCACTGCCAGTTCTGAAGCAAAACGAACACACAATAATGCCCCACTTTCTACCGAGTCCTCATAGACACACCTATACGGCGGCACCGAATTTTCAGCCCCCGAGCCGACTAACCAGGATAGTGGAACTTGTAGTCCGCGGGGAACGCGAATTCAAAAGCATTCATCTCGTTCTGCGAGAAGCCGTTTTCCCAAATGCACTTCATTAACTCGTCTTTTGTTATAAAGGCATCCTTTTCAACAACCAGTCCATTCTCGCATCTGAAAGCCAGCAAGACAATGCACGTGTGCCTCTCTTAGATGTCCAACACAGGCGAGTCCAGTAAAAGAGGGCAGAACGACTTTGTAGGCTTGCAAGACTTGTGACTCCGTGTAAATTGATGGCGTGTTCCCATTTAACAGTAAGAAGTTTGCCGACCGTTTCGCGAACTCAATGAAGGCACGAGGCCGGTTCTCAATGTCTGTAATAAGCTTCAGGAAACGAAGGAAAAGTGGGGCCTCCTTTGTAAACTTTGCCAGCTCTTCTCTGAGGAAAGCAGACAGAAAAAATTTTGGCGGGACACATATGGCTGCAGGTCATGCAAACACTTATTTATGAACGGGGGCCTTTCGGATAGGGGGGCATAGCAGGAACCGGATTTGGGGAAGCAAACGAAGGGCTTCAACGCAGCCGTATTGCGGGTATTCTACAGATGTGAAAGTCACCATGGATCTCAGACAGCAGCCTACTATGCACCTCAGACCGGAACAACTCCATAGAAAGCCACACTACTGATTTCTGCAGGCTTACCTTGATGGCTCGGCGAGGAGGAGGTCGTCGAACTGGGTGTCTGATGTCCACGGCTTCGCTATGCGGTACTTGGTGTATTGGACCTTCTTGAATGCCCATCCTTCACTCGTGTTGGAATATGGCCTCCTCTGTTCGACACCAATCACCTCCTGCTGCCGGGAAATAGCGGCATAAGAGCTCAGGGGCCCGATACCACCCTGGAGCAGCATGCCGCCGGGAGGCACCCTCCGGAGGGGAGGCCGAATGTGGGCCAACCAGCGGAATGACATTGTTACACACACATGCTTGACGAAAAATGGGTATTTGTAACTCCGGAATCGTTCATTGTTGCATGCAGTGCGGCTCTCCTTCCCTAGGCAGCAGCTGCTGCCACGCGGGGCCGAGTAGCCGGCGGGGCTGAAGGAAACGTCTTCGCACAGTGTAGTCCGAAACGCTGGTCTTCACGTGTTAGCACCTTGGAAAACTTAGTTTAGCTTGCTTGATTCATCTCTATTCAATCTAGTGCTTCCATAGTACTTGGACTTTAGGCGAAAACCGAGGATGCCCATTTCTGTGGGCAAGATGTACAATAAAGCGATAGCGGCATGCCTCCACGCACTGCAACAATAGGGTGAAATGAAAGCCACATGCACCCCTCAGGTATTCTGGCTGCAGGCGTAATTGTTTGTGCCAATGCCGGAGTTTTAATGCTGCATCCATGATGCGCTTACCTATTGTCTTCGAGCGGAGGTAACTTCAGCACTAAGATTTCACGCGTCGTTTGAACAACTCTTTTGGTTAGAAAAGCAGGCCTCATAGCTATTTTAGGGTTGCTAGTGGACATTCTGAGGCAGGACACTAGTCCAGCAATAACTTGCCAGGGAGGCGACCCCTGTGCGGGCAACTGGGGAGGGCGCAAGTAAGCTACATGTAGGCATTTACTAGTTCATAATTTATTCTCAAACTTTTCCAAGTATTACAAATACAATGGTCCTTTCCGCAAGCTCCATCTATGGCAGAACGGGCTTGGCTCTGTGCCATAGGCATGTGTGGCGTTTACGAGTGCACGACCTTACCGTGAAAACTGCAAGCGAATCTGCCCAGAGGTATCAGGGAGTACAGAAGTGTGCACTACCGTTGCCGCGTATTACCTTAGTTCGTATGCTGGTGGGTGGGGGAAAGCAGAAGGCCGGGCTTTTTATAGGGCCGGCAATGGCGTACTTTTGCTACGAATCGACGTTTCAGGGCTTGGATGGTCCCGTTGAGGAGATGCTAAAGGGAGCAGCGTTACAAGAGAAGTGTTACAAATGTGCATGATTCTTATGCCTTCACTTCTATACTAAGAGAAACCGTGGTCACATCTGAATGCACTATGTGTGGAGGGTCACAATCACTGCGGCAACTAAGATTTAGCCTACCACCGTTCCCTTTCTTCACTGCCTACCCACTCACTCTGTTTTGAGCTCGATAGTGCTCCGTGAAAGACAGGAGACCTTGGACGCAAGGCAGCCAAACGCCTCCCTTCCGTTTCAGCATGTTGATGTTGCGTTGCTCAGTGATACAACGGCTTCGTACATTCAGCTTTGGCTTTGGGTACAATTGGGTAGTAGTCCGTACAACCAGTGATGACCCTCTTTTCTTTAGATATAAGTGCCAATTCCCAACCTTTGCTTGTATCCGTAGCAGGCACCTTGGAATTGCAGCTAGCAATGACGTGTCCAACAAAACGCCGGGGGACCCACACACTGCCCCAGGCCTCTTCGCAAGCATTCGCCGATCAAGGAACGCATGGTTAAGGTTCTATTCCGCCTACACTGTTCAAGTGTCGAGTAATCTTGTCCAGGAAAACATGTTCAAGCACAAGAGATTTACAAGGCATAAAG
Source organism: Cyclospora cayetanensis (assembly GCF_002999335.1). Taxonomy (NCBI): domain Eukaryota; phylum Apicomplexa; class Conoidasida; order Eucoccidiorida; family Eimeriidae; genus Cyclospora; species Cyclospora cayetanensis. The sequence continues at coordinate 87,131 of NW_020312038.1, read as the reverse complement.
GCTCTTGGGTTTCCTGTAGTAAGGAAACCCAAGAATCACTATTCCTTGCTTCAGTAGTGTTGCTGAGACCTGACCTACGCGACCTTGACATTTCTTCCCCCGAAATCATGATGCCCAAAAGGTTGAGAAAATCAATTTACAACCCGGAAGATAAAGCCTCATGCTTCCAAGTCAGATGAGCAACTAAAGGTAACGCTCCATATATGGCTCCATGGGGACACATCAAGCAGGAGATTCAACACGAACTAAATAGAAGGTAATTAAGTGCATGCTAAGGGGGTTTTCGCCTCCCCCCCTGCCAGCGCCAATTAGAGTTCCAACATTAGGAGAAAAGGCCAGCTACAGTGTGCATGGCCACATCCCCTATGCACTCTAAGCATTCCGAGGTAGTTGCACACAACACCAGCGCACGTGCTAACAACAGTGCGTCTCTTGAATCAAGCCAATTGCACTACGCAATTAATATAGTATATACGGACACAACAAACCATCTGGCCAAATGTTAATTAATATAAGCACAAAAAAACTAGTAAGGCAGAAAGTGAATGTAAAAATGTGCAATGAAGTCCGCTACACCCGACGCAATCTAACTTCAAAGTAAGGGCCTTCAAAGTACCCGTAACCCGAATCGAAATTGTGCATAAGAGCTGCGATATGCTAGATTCCCTATGAGATCACGCTGGCAGAGGCGCGATGGTTGTTATTTTTGAATGTTCTTAGAAGACCCCCAGAAAATGACCATGTGACCATCTATGTCGTCCTCTGCGCATTCAACTCACTATATGCCATTATCATAACTCCGGGCCAGAGCCTGGAAGGCTATTTGTGCGTAGCAAGTGGCACAAGCAGGAAGTGTTACTGGGGATATATATACCGTAATTAGTTAAGATAAGGAGAAGAGGGCAGATGCATCTCATAATCACCACCGCCTCTGCGACTCCTGAGAAGTGTTTGTACGAATCTCCTTCCCATGGATAAAAGTCTATAGTTCAGTCCACCTGAAATAATCGTCATCGATCCAGAGGCCATAAAAAGCAGTTTCAAGCAAGAATAATAAATTGTATTAGCGCAACAAGGAGTGCAGGGGGAAGCTTATGAACATGAACTAGAATAAACCTATGGATGTAGACATCAAAAAGGATGAGAAAAGGAGCCCAGGAGTGAACTATCGGTCCAGGAAGGACCTTTGCACTTCTTATGACCTCCTGTCTACAGTCCAGCAACACCTACAAATCCAAAAGGAGGGAGAGACTGAGAAACTAAGCGTGCCTACACATGTGGCCTCCTGAAATGGACAATGAAGACAAACCTAGGCGCACACCTGCCTTTGGAAAAGCCGACTTCGCGGGCTTTTCGGCTTTAAATTTTAAGCGCTCGGAGACAACAGGAGTGAATACGCTTAGCTTTGGCTGCTACACGACATGGATATGTATGCATGTATCCATCTGCCTGCGACTTTCTTCCAGCTAAACTTGACGCGAAGAGCACACCAAGTGAAGCCATCCATGCAAGTGTCTTAAGGGCCGTGTTGTATAAACATTCCGCCACATCAGAAAGGGTAAGTGCACCGCACAGCCCCGCCAATTCTCCTCAGCAGGTGCCGTTTGCGTTTCGGTGTGCAGCCTTTGCTGCTGTATCAGATAAAACCTGCGATGTGGGCTCCCGCTGCAGGCAAAAAACCAGGACCAGACAGGAGTCGTAGACAAAATGCACGCGCGAAGCCGAAAAAAGTGGATGCCAATTCGCCGTTCTCTCACCTATACGTGCTTCTACTGAGGTACAATGATTCAGGGAGAGCGTACGACGGAAGCGCAATGCAGCCACCCCCTACTGCAACAACGACTGACCGGCTACTGCGGCAGAGACAGAAGCAGCCCCTCCAAATAAGGCGGCAGCAGACGGGCCACCAGGGTGCGTGGCAGAAGCGTTGGTTGGACCTCCACTTCCACTCGGAACCCATTCGACGCCTACGGGCTTCAGACTAGGAGCTTGGCGAACCTCCAGCATGGCCGGTCCTGCGAAGAACCCGGAGATGCGAAATCATCAAGTGACAGAACTGGCCGCTCGTTCTTCAGCTTCCGGTGTGTAGTACTCATGCGCACACTGAAGCGGGTGCTCCCCAAAAATATCGCTCGATGCATGACTTGGCGGAGACGAAAGGAAAGTGAGAGGTCGAGCCCAAGTGGAAATACATATATATATTATATGCACATGCGCACGCGACACGTACCACAGTCGCATCCCTGTTTCTGAAGCGCCTTGTGTGCGTTATCGCAAATGGGGAACTTTGCTGCACAATTCAAGGATAAGGCGAAGCAAGCCATAACACGCAATGCAGACAGATAGCTGGGTACAGCGACTAGGTTGTGTGTTGCAAACACAACAACTGGACTAAGCAAAAGAAATGCAGCCGGGAGCCCTTGAAAAGACAGAAGTATGCCGATTAGGAGTTGTAGAAAAAAATCAGTCTGCATGTCTCTATTGTATAGCTGCAAAGGACTGTATAGAGTGTTTTGGGGTCATAAGAGCTGATTCTTGCACTGAGGTTGGAGCATGTGAGCCGAGTTGCATTGAAACGTAGCGAGAACTCACCCGACTGCCAGCACCTGCATATTGAAAACGTCGTAAAGCGCTTATTTGTGGGGTATATTACTTCAGTATGGACTGAGGGAAGGTCTGAAATCAAACTTACGACACACAAACTCGGCTGCAGCGATCCAAAATACATCGTTCAAGAGTGTATGCGCATTCCTTCATAGGCGCATACTTGGCACCAGAAGACAACAACGCGCCTCCCCCTTGCTCCCCGCTTCCCCCCCAAGGCTTCTATAAAAAACTTTCAGCCAGCTCAAACAAGGCCCTTCATCAAAGAACCACCTTCAGTACGTGCGTTGGTTCGAGAAAAGACAAGGACGTAGCTCAAGGGCAGGTGGCATTATGCACAGTACCCTTTCACTTTCGTCACTCTAATGAAGCATTCCCAGAAAGTTCCAAAGAAGCTCCTCCATCTAGTTTTACAGCCGCCACCGTGCAACTCACTGTAGACGTTCATGGGGTCGCCTGCTTTGCGCATGACCTTGGGTAGCGCCTTAGCTTGCTGCTGACCCATTTTTCGTAGATCTTAGCAGCCTGCACAGCAAATAAGACATCCGACTCGTCCCCTGCATGACAAGATCGTTACGCGAGTGCGGTGTCCCGCTCAACCGGGTAACAAGGTGCAATGCACAGTGCCACCTGAGCTGCCGCGACTAGCAAACTACCGTATGCGGAATTATCCCTCGGACGTGTGGACAGTCGTTGCAGAGATTAGAGCTCGCCGTTGAAGCATATTTAGCAGTTTTGGGCATTAGTTCTTCAGCTTTTCTCATGAAAACCGCCAAGTCGACTCCTCTCGGCTGCCCAGACGGCCCCGCATGCAATCGGAGCCTTTTGGTGGTCACCTGCAGCAAGTTAAGGGCTTACCAGCACGCCTTCGGCATTGGTTATGTCTCGGATGCATATTTGGAACAGCTACTCGCCTTCCTGCCTCCTCATAGGTGGCTAAAGTGAGATCTCGCGCGCTGCCCTTCCGCGTGTGGCTGGTAACCAGGCGCTCAGTGCACCTGCTGTTCGTGGTCTTCGTTCTCATCTGCGAGTAGTATGTCTATTTTGGGAGTGTACTGCTTTAGTCCAGACGTTCGCTGCTCACTTCTCCTTTACTGATGGCACGGCCTGGGGCAAAGTCGGGAGGCAGGCGAGCTCCCAAAAACGGCGGTATTGGGTCTGCCGTTCTCCACCATTGTCTGCGCCAGCAGGCCGAGGCTACGCAGAAACACCATGCATTCATTCAGTCTCTGAAGGAGCAGGGAGGCGGAAAGACGACCACGGCTGTGCGTCCTCCCGCCGCTGTTGCGCTGGGAGGAACTATATCGCGCCATAGGACATTGGAGTTTCTCTCTGGGGCCTTGACGTCGGCGAATCCAGCGAAGGGCAGCACCCAGTCGAAGCACTCGGAGCAGCATTTGCGGTCGGTTATCGAGCGCAATGGGCTGGACGAGTACCTTTGCACTGCGCTCGCTGCCCAGGAGAACTTTGCTGTTGACAAATACGAGGCGCGCCTTCTGCATGAGCCGACGGCCGTCTCGTTTGTTTCGGAGACTCCGACGGTCGTGAAGCGCGGACGAGGCGACTGTTCTGCCGCGGAGGGGGGAGATGTCATCATCCCGCGTCGCCCCATTGTCTTTTCAAGAAGCACTGCGCAGGCATGCAGAACGGAAGACCCCAGCCGTTCTGCCGAATGGAAGAAGCAGTTTGCTCGGAACCGCAGACGACGCAATAGGGCGCGAGTAAAGCTCCTTTTGGCGGGCAAAATGGAGGAAGCGACAATCCACAACGTTCAGTTCGTGCGGCAGCAGCGCGATGAGCTGCACGCGCGGTACCAAAAGGACAGAGGAGATGCGAAAATCCGCAGCAAACAGGGGCACGCTGTAGGGGGTGTTCACAGGGGAAGCCAGGGAAAGGCAGGCGGGGCAGTCTGCGGTGCTGCTGCCGCTGCATCCGATGAGTCTGACGGGGACGTGGATGCAGCCTCGCAGTCGGCGGGTACTGAGGACGAGGGAAGAGAGGCTCTCAGCGAAGAGGCTGAAAGCGTGAGCAGCAACGCCACATCTGGGGATGCGCTTTCCTCGTACAGCGTTTCTTCTGCTGAGGCATCGGATGCCGATGCTTCCGCGTCTGAAGCTGAACATGGAACCAACGCACTAGGGGCCCCGTCTCCTGTGCCTTCTCGACTGCCACGGACGGCGGATGAGTTAGACAACTTGGAAATGGATAGCTTTCTGCATTGGCGAAGGGCGCTGGCGAGCATGGAGGACAAAGGCATTGTGCTGACTCCGTACGAGAGGAACCTGGAAGTGTGGCGGCAGCTGTGGCGCGTTGTCGAGCGGTCCCACTTGGTGCTGCAAATCGTGGATGGTCGATCGCCTGCCTTTTTCCGATGCAAGGACCTGGAGAAATACATCAAGGAAGTCTCTCCAGACAAAGAGGTATACAGGCGCATGCACGGGGTGTTTTGTGTCTCTCATCTCCGTGGGGGTGTAGTGACAGCCGTCTGAGGTGGCCTTTGGGAGTGCGATGCGATTGCACACGCTGCGGGGGACGGAAGGGGGGAGGGAATGGAGGCATTTGCTGCTTTTTCTAGTGAGCGGTGTCTTGCGTTTACGTGCGGTCGGTGCCAAGATCGAGGCTGCTGCTGCAGTGTGTATTTGCGAGCATATTTGTGTTCATGTGCGTGTGTGCAGTTATGTCTGCGAGTGTACATAGATATATATATATGTATATCTGTATGCATTCGTTTCAGTTTCTTGTTGTGGTGAACAAGTCGGATCTCCTGCCCCCAGCGGTGAGGGCGGAGTGGGCCCGTTACTTTGAGGGGAACGGTGTGGAGGCAGTTTTCTTTTCTGCGCTTCGGGAGCTGCACCAGCAGGCACAGGATGAAGAGCAGGAGGGCTTCTCAGACGCTTTGGAGGAGAAGGGTTGTGACCGTTCGAAGCGGGAGGACACAGAGGCTCATGAGGAAGGCTTCGCGTGCTCGGGGTGGCCTTCTCGCGCACAGGCGGCAACAGGGGTAGGCTCTGGGTACTTGAACGACGGCTTGTTGACTTGCGATGCGCTGGTGGACCTGTTGGTGAAGCGGCGGGAGGCCTTTTTATCTCGCCGGCGCCTGAAGGAGGGCGAGGAGGGGGGAGGCGGCCTGTCGGACGAGTTCGTGGTGGGCACTGTGGGGTATCCCAACGTTGGTAAAAGCTCGTTGATCAACGCGGTGCTGAAGGTGAAGAAGGTGTCTGTCTCGCAACAACCCGGAAAGACCCGCAGGTTGCAGACGATTCCTCTCAAGGGACGAGGAATTACGCTTTGCGACTGCCCTGGTAATAGAACCTTCTGAATAATCTCACTCGGCGTCCTCCTGCCCCGAGCCCTCTCAGGAGCTGCGGTGTCTGCAGCTCCTGCTTTCTTGCTGCACCTGCCTGCGCACACCGCTCACTTGTTTTTGCCCAGGTGTATGTCTTTCTGGGGCGCTGCTGCGCAGGCCTAGTCTTTCCCAAGGCGGTAACCTCGAAACACATGCTAGTGCTGAATGGCGTCGTCCCCGTCGATGAAATGCGGTGAGCATTGACCCTCGGCACGCAAAAGCAGACCGCTTGGCACTTCAGGAGCAAACCGTCCGCAGAACAAACTCTGCTTGTGTGGAACTGGGCTTTACACAACTGAAGAGCCACGGGGCCTATACTGCAGGTCCTTCTTCTACTGGATGTTCTTTCTCATTTCAAGTATCTTGCACAGTCTTTTGTTGCGCAAGCGAGCGCATGAGCCGCTTTTTTGCGCATCGGTTTGAACGTTTGAGCGATATATGCATATCTAAGTCTATTTATACCTACATATCTGTATTTGTCTACATTTATGGATGCGTTTTGAAGTTCAGTTGCAGCTCACAGACAGGAGGGCTTACTTGCTGATGTTGCTGCTGTTGCTGCTGCTGTGAATGTGTATGTTGCGGTGTTCTTAATGTCAGGGGAGATTATCTGCCTTCGGTGCAGTTGGTGTGCGATGCGATTCCGCATACGCTGTTGCAACACTATGGCATAACCGTTGACGCTTATCGAGCAGCCCAAAAGGCTGCGGCCTTCACGGGGGCTCCTTCCTCGGAGCCCCGGCGGGGAGATCAAAGAGAGGACTCGTTGGAGAGGTTGGAGGCGTCTGTTGTCTTGCTAGTGGTAGCTGCACAGCGCCGTTTCGTGTCTGGTGGAAAGGGTGGGCAGCTCGACTTGTACCGCGTAGCAAGTATGATTTTGCGGGACTTCACGACTGGCCGCCTGCTGCGGTGCCATATGCCAGGGGGTCGCGTCTTTGGAGACGAAGACGAGGCCGCCAAGGCTGCGCAGTTCCTTGCCTCAGTGCGAACTCCCATTGAAGCACGCCTTGCAGAGGACAAGCGTGCTGCTTCCCGTGCGGCAGTGGGTCCCCCGACGGTCGGCACAACGAGAATGGGAGCGCCTGCGCGTATTCGCGCGCCGCAACAAATGAATCCATTGGATGTGCTGCAAGAGCTTGAAGAGGACACCGACTTGCTCGAGGTCCTGCAAAGCGAGGAGGCAGCAAAGGTAAGGGTTGGCACGGGGCGGAAAGCGGAAGAAATGCGACCCGGCAGCAGCACCTGCCGACTCACAAGCAAGCACGGCTGCGGTGTACTGCCCGCGATCCATTGTTTAGGATTCGCGTATTTGTCGTGCCAATCTCTAGAGGCTGCCAGTTTTTCGTTTTTTCTCAGGCCACTGGACGGCCAGCGCTTCTTGCCATGACCAAAAGGAAGGCTCGCCAGATGCAAAAACAGCTACAAAAGGGAAATGCAAGCAACGTTACAGGGGTTGCATATCGCCGTTAAGTTTGCGCTAGACATGTCGATGCTAGAGCAGCAGAAGCGAACGAACACATGCATCGTTTCTGCTCAGGAGTCGCGGCCTGAGCCTTGTGCGGTAGCCGGCACAGAGTGCGTTGGCTAGTTTGCCTAACTGGCTCGGTACTTATTTTGCATTATTCCAGCCTACGCCACGTAACGCATAAGCAGGGGTTTACCCTGTTTTGCCATAGTCATAGACTAGCGTGCTGCTTTGCCGTTCCGGCAAGGTGCGTGCCGCGGCCTGGAGAGCAGTATCTCCGTTGGCTAGAGAGCTATATGATCACCGCTTTTGAACGGGATGAAAGGGTGTCTCAACAGTTTCAGCACTAATTGTGTGAGGCCCCTTTAGCAACCACTGCGCGTTTTGCATGCGCGGTATTCATGGCAACCAGAAAAGGGGAAGTGGCAAGGCATGGCTTATATGACTTTATCAGGTGTGATTTCTGGGTTTTGCCAAAGCGTTTCAATGGTTTTCCTTCCCTTTGCTCTCCCCCTCTCCCCACTCAGAATTACGTGGTGGATGCTGCGTGCAAAACTCGGATGGTATGGCATGTGCAGAAATTTAGTAATACCCCCTCGGCACGATTTTCAGAAACGTAGTCGTGTTATAGCGCCTCCTGGGGAGCGCATCCAGCGTAAAAGATACACAGCGAAGCCCGCTACACATTTAATGCGCGGATCGTTCGGCAGTCAGACCTGCGCCCTCCGTCAGGCATGCCTCATGAGGAGCGCCTTAAAATCCTCGAATAGATCGGCATTCGCATCTCCTAGACCGCACAAACCATAAATGAGCGGGAATATGCATGCAAATGTGCCTGTTTGCCTACATGGGCCTATCGGACCATCCCATTGCCAGCGCTTCCTGATGTGTACTGCTGTGAACCGCAACGCGCACTGGGTTCAGCAGATATGAGAAGGAACGGCGATGACTTACCAAAGAGACGCTCGGCCGTCCTGAGGGTTTCTTCTCTATCTTGCTGTTGATTGTTTAACCGTTTGATGCTCGCCAGAAAAGCATTGAATGTTTCAAAGGAAAGACGACATCGGGCCGCCCTGTGGGTGCAGAAGCATCATGCAACAAAACTGTTTGCGAAGCACTGTTGCAATGGGAAGTGCACAGCCTTGGGCATCTGAACTGCTGGGCAGCTACCGCGATGAGCCAACTAGGCTGCAGAGAAATAGCCTGGCAAAGGTCGCTACCCACTCCAGGGATAGTCCACTGCCTACTTCCTGCTTACTTAAAGAAAGCTCTACCATCGGTATTGGAAGACGGATCCTCGTGGGCCGTCAGTCTGCAGTCGATGTAATGCACATCCTCACATTAGAACTGCAGAGCAAAAGCCCTATTGTGATCCTTATTGTGCTTATTAGAAAACCATCGTACTGAGTTACAGTAGGAGAGCCCATCACGTGTGGTGCGCAAACTCTTGGTGTTGGTAGTTCGTTCTGCTTAGGCGTACACTGCTCCATGGGGAGGGCCTCCCCGGCGAAAATCCAGTCTGAGGCCTTTCAGGCCTACGTCATCGACTCCGCTTAGCTCTTAAAACACACACACACAAAGATGAAAACATATTGAACGAACTGCACGTAGATTTACGAAGGCGTCTCCTGTTGAGGTGAAAGCCGCCGCACACCGAGGAGTGTATTGAATGCACGAGGGCCTCAATGCGCGCTTCGTACCGGCAACAGTTCTTCTTGCTGTCGTCTGGAAAGGAGCATCGCTTACTGGAAACTGAAAAGTCGAAGAAAGTAGTAGATGCACTACACTGTTCCTGTGTGGCCATCTCAGGCAGTGCTCACATGCTCGAGCGGTTGTCTGAGGGAGGCACTGCTGCAGCATTTTGCTTTGTGGTCCTATTATTAGTTGCTAACGATACCAATACACATACAGGGCTGGAATCGTCAGCCTCTGGACGGTCTTCCTGAATGGAAGTGAGGACTGCCTTCTTCAAATTTTCTAGACGCTGAATGTCTTTTTGCAGCTGCAGAACCAATACGCAACGAATGCAACGCTCCTTTCCGTGCTTTCTGCCCTCCTAGACAGCAGAACGGAGAGAAAAAAATTGTCAAGACTACAAAGCAATCAAATCCCCCTTTCCTCACTTTACGTGTTGTGGTAAGAAGCTGTTTGTTCTCTTCCACGAGCTGGTTTCCTCTTTGCGTCTGTTCAATCAATTGAACCTCCAGGGCGTTGCATTTTTTTTGAAATAGGGCAATCTGCAGAGAGAAAATCCGCAAAACATCGAACACTCAAGTAATTTGATACGCATTTATAATATTATGCCCTCGCCATCAATGATTCCGCGTGTTTCCGCTTTTTAACCAAGAAGAAACTTAGCAGGCCACTTGCCTGTTCTCCACGTTCCGCATTCTGAGCCTTCAGCTGCCTGATATCGTTGTCCAGTGCCTGGACCCGACTTTTATAGGCGTTGGAAATGATTCGCAGCCCGAGCGCCAGCTGCTCTGAAGAGAGAGATGCACAGGTTGAAAGCAGACAGTATAAAATCAACAAAGGAGGCCCCGTGGATACGGCGAGACACGAGACGAATGAGCCCCGTAAAGCCCTCCTGGACCGACATTAGACACACCAAACCCGAAGTACTAGCACGGCGGTTGACGGATCCATATCTCTACTTCGACGGATTGCAAGTTCACAAGACAGTAACACGAAGGGTTGTAGGGACCCTCCTTCGTGCACGTTTCAAAAGCACTTGACGGAAAAACGGAATATCCTACGCCAGAACCTCTGAAGACGTGGAGATAATTTAAACATATCAATCTGTTGAACAGTGTATCTGCTTTGGAACGCTTCCTTCTGCTGGCGCTCAAAAGAAAACTCCTGGGTCGATGTGTGCTTCAGCCTTCATCTTTTGGCTACAACGCCCACCTTGTCACTCCTAAATACAGTGGTTTATTTGAAAGCTGTCGTTAAGCGTTGCAAATCACGGTTTTTGTACCCGCTCACCGTCTGCATCGCCGGGAAGCCAACTGAGATCTGCGGTGCTGGCATTCATTGTGAAGCCCGGTAGTTCATGGGGAACGCAGCGGCAACTCCTCAGTGCATAAACACTTTATATGCAGAAGAAACTGTGGCAAGGGACGAAGAGATAAGACATTGAGTGAGAGCAAACGGGGGCGGGTCCTCAATAAGAAGCAGTCGATGCTGCCCTTTTCCAGTGCGGCGTCGGCCTCTTAGGTCACCTCTATGGCGAGGCGCAAAAGAGCAATAAAAAGGGAAACTGGCCAGAAACTCATACCTTGATAGTTCAAATTCTTGGTTTCTTGCAATGGATCAACAAAACCTTTTGCTCTATGTATATATTGAGGCAGTATTCTCTACATCATTTTCACACTTCGCGGACGGCCTCCCTCTGAGCCGCACAAGTGCGAAATCCCAGCGAGCTGATTGCACCAAAATTGTTGGAATGAAGAATATGCGACCTTCCAAATAGTATCATCCCCAATGCAGATATTCTGTGAAACTGCCTGCGAGCACTTGGAAGAGAAACAGCAAAAATCGGATGGTTGGACTCCTGTCCTCTTGCAGCTTCATCCGAGTTGTACAATATAAAAATCTTCGACTCGCCTGGATATGTTGGACCTACCTTACTTTTGCGAAGTTTTCTATCTGCAGAGAATGTTGTGGTGAGTTAATAACCACGCAGTACCCCGTAGATACCGTTGCTATCACACAATCTTCTGCCCCTTTTGTGCTTACTTGCCTCCCGCTAGAAAGGGGGCTTCAGTGGCTCCTAGCAATACTTCTTTTAGTCAGAAGTGTCGCTAATTTGCGTACCACACGTCTACTTAAACCAATTAGCCGCTAACCTGACACTCTGAAAGAATCTTATTGATTAATCTCACAATGCCAAAATCCTGAACGCTATAGCATCCGCGCCGCGGAGCTTTCAAAGTTCACGCCTAAAACTACGATATTTAAGCTACTAAAGCTTTCATGACACCGAACGGGCCGATAAATGCACAGTTCTAAAATGGCATGGCCAACAAAAACTTAGATTGGGTCCCTCCCATGAATGATTCTCCAATAGCCTGAAACTCCAAACGCCAGAACATGGGGCCGGAGTTGAGCTGAGGCGATCCTGCAGCAAGTCCTGTGACATTCAGTGATAATTGAGAGCCATTTATTATGCAGAGCAGCAGATAGGATTGAGAGCTGCTTGAACAGGAAGATAAATAATATGAAACGCCACTCGAGGGGGGGAAAAGGCGAAGAGAGCGGGGAGGGGGTGCGGCCGAAACAAACGCCTCCTCAAAGGGTGCACTTTTCGGCTAGATCAACGACTCCCAGTAAAGCCTTTGGGAAGCATGGTGGAGGGGTGGAATCCACGTATATACGGCGGCCAAATTTGAAATAAGCCCATGTCACTTACTTGAGCGGCTGATGTATACTACTTCTCCATCCAGAGCAAAGCCCTCGCAACCCGACACTTGGGCCCCTGGTAGGCGCTCTACACGCCACCCAAAATCAATGACTCAAGAATGCCAATTTAGTATGTCCTGAATACAAACGCACTAGTTACTACTCTCAAGAACTGGCAGGACGTGCATTGAATCCTCCCCGCGCCGTATGCCAGCCTAAGAGGGACAGTTTCCTGTTTGCCGACGGGGCTCAATACCACTGAGCTCACCAGCCACAACCTGTGAAAGAGCCAGTGAAAAAAGAGAATAATATAAGGGTCACAATTGTACGCACCGCTTTTGGGATTGTCACAGCTGCACTCCAGACAGTACGTGTGATCTGTATGAAATTGCATTGCGCACTGTTGAGATAATGGTTGGAAATTTCATACCTGAGACCAAAAAGCCCTGTTGCGTCTGCAAAAATGCTAAGCAAAAAATTATTCATGAAATTTCCTTGGGGTGGATCCATGAGACGCAGTACAGTACCTGGTTCACACCCTACATGTGCATGAACCTCGTTGCAATTTCTTTAGCTAGTCATAATAATATTTGCATACCGGTTTGCACTGGCTTGCAGCACCTCTGACAGATCTGAGAGGCATTTCAAGAAGAAATCGAGTTTTGCACGGATATTGGCTCTCACCTCAGGAGAGCACATGAATGCAGAAGCCGGAACAATCGTCAAGATCAGCAACACACAGACGACGCGGCCAGCTGTCGGCCCCATAGTCTTTATGTTTTCGATGCAAGAATAATACTGTGATTTTCTTTGCGGTTTCTCGTTGCCAAGGCATTCTTTCTTCATGCGCCACATTCTGCATCCCTTGCACCTTGCACTGATTTTCAAGTGCATGTACACCGGAATCGCATCGCCATTGTACGAAGGATACCTTCACACTGTTCGTGTCCCGGCGTAATGCACTTGAAAATAAAACTCGACTTCGGATGCGGCCTGTGGTGTACCTAGCTATAACGCAAGCTACAGCACCTGCATCCCTAGAACAAATGCAAGCCTAAGCTCTTTGATGCTCCTTGCAGAGCTCTGTACGCGTTTCTTAGTTACATGTATTTCGCTCATAAATACAGTTTCACCGCGAGAATCGGGTCATAAACATGTTGCCTCATTGCAACGTGGTGTAGCAGCAGCCTCGCCCATATGCTAGCTACGGGTTACAGCAAAGGAACAAAGTTCGGTTCCAATTCAAGTTTCAACCGCCTGAACGACCTCCTTGAGTGGCAAGTAACGCGGCGGGACATTCGTAGTACTGAAAGACGAGCTCAGAGTCTGCAAACAATGCCATGAGACAGTTTCTGATCGATGCGTGCACCCCTTATGCATGTCGCCAGCACAAAAGTTCAGAAACAGGTCTTCCCAAGCCTCTTGAACCCTTTTATAATTGACAGCAGAAAGCTTTTTGCAGCTCTTTTGGCAAAAACACGTACCTTGATAAGAACAGCGGCGATATGCTCCACGACGATGTCGTCAGCGGCGTCCACTCCCCTAAAGTTAAGATCCTCTGCCCCCCTTCCCCTGCGTTGCAAGGCGCCTTGATTAGTCGAGAGCTTCTGCAACAGCTCGCGAATGCCACTCTCCAGCAGCAAACGCACTCTGTCATTGGGTGGCTGTACGTGGACAGAAAAGAAGGGAGAGATGCGCGTTGCTCCCCTAGTAAAAGACAGATCTAGGCCCTCGATGCATATCTCGTGATCCACTGAAGATTGTTCGGGCTGAAAAACAGGCGAACGAAGCCGTAGCGCAACTTTCAACGAGGTAAACAAAATCCATGGTACACTCCGGAGAGCGCCTTTTCAACTCAGCAGAATTTGAGCCCATCTCATCGCCAACACGCGGCGTCCTCGGACGTTGAGAGGAGTCGGAAGTGTGCGACAGCTCCTGAGGCGTCATGTTCTTACTCTGTATTGGAGGGCAATGTACTTGGCCGCTCGTTCCACAATGAATAGCGGAGAGAACGCGGCAAGACTCTTGAGTTCCCTATCTAACGCCTCTTGCCTAAAGCAAAAGCCGGCAACATACAGAAAGAGGCGACTTCTACAGAGCAAGACCATGCAGGCATTTGCAGCAGGGGCGACTGCTGCTGAAGTCGCCGCCGTTTTTGGGCCCAAAATCCGTCGCTTGCAGCGACAGGACGGCTTGAGTGTGTCTCTACGCACCTGCTCTCCAGGAGCTGCATTCTTTCTTTTCCAGATATTTTCTCTAGTTCCTCTCGCGTAAGGTCGAGCCTAGCGAGGCGAAACTCGTCTTGGGTTTTCTCCAGTCGGAAACGGACCTGTGATGCGCACAGACCATGAGAAGAATTAAAAGAGAGCCTCTGGGTATGCAATATTGTCTGGTGTCAGCGAAGAGCATCCAGATAGGGAGGCAAAAACTTACCACCTCTTCTTGTTGCCTCTTCTGAGCGACCCGTGCCATTACTTCGTTCGTCTTCTGTGCAGTCTGTTGCTCCTGCCTTTGCAGATCCTCCAGCGACTGCTGCAGATGTTGAAGGTAAGGCAGTACCTCGGCCCCGTGAGTCAACCAAACAGAGGCGCTGAGGGCAACTCAAGAGCAACACACCCGAAGGAGGTCCAGCCCTTGCACGTGCGGCGTAGTGTGCCGTAGTATTGACGAGGCCGCCAGCTGCAAGCAGCTACCGAAAAGCGCCGATTCTCCATTTGGCGGCTGTTCGCATACGTGGGCACCTGGAGTGTACGACACGTTAGTCTTAAAAGGAATAGCTCCTCTGCATTTAGTGCTAGTCCCATGCACAGTGTCATACCCAACCCAGTTCTTCCTCCGTCCTTTGGCTTACCTGTTTTCTATGCTGTGTATTCTGTCTGCTAGGGCCGCCACTACGCGCTTCGTTCCCCGTAGAACGCCGGCCATTGCAGAAGCGGGAGGCTCAGCGATCTCTCCTGAACACCACAAGATTTAAACGGAGCCTCAACACAAAGAACACGGTATTTGTGCCCCAAGGATGCTGGTGGCTGGTAACAGCTGCGTGAACAAATGCAGCGGCAGCGAAGGCAAGGCGCAGCATTAGGGACAGACCTGAAAGTTGGTCAAGTCTGAAGACCCGCATCGTCGTAAACACCCCTTCGCTCTTGAGCCCGTCAGCCTAAGGGCAAGAAAAGAAACACGCCACATGTCAGTTCCAAGTCAGCAACAGAAAAGGGTTCATGCTGAAGCTAACTTTATTCCTTTTGACGAGAGGGGGAGGGAGGAAGTCGCGCCTAACTTTCGTCTTACCAAGTCGCCTGATATTTGTGCACTCCCGCCCACTACTTCACCGCTAAGAAGAGGATCCCCTTTCGTTGTCGATATTACCGCCATCAGAAGACGGCGTAGCTCCCTGCAGTGCATGGACAGCATAGACAGTCCTGGGGCGTAATGATACATACGATGCAGCTCGTACATCCCCGGCCACAAAGACCATTCCAAACGCATCGGCTCAATTCGACGTCAAGGGACTGTGCTGCCACACTTTATTTCCTTTAGGCATTCATCGATTTCTTCGTCCAGCAGGAGCTGCTGAGCCATCTTTATCTGTGCGCCTCCCTCCCTTTCAGAGGCATCTCCCTCCCCTCCGCCCTTCTCCCTCGCGGATGCACCCTTAGCAGCAGCAGCTGCGGCTGCCAGCTGCTGCCCAGTTGCATGGATCCGTTGCTTCAGCTGCTGCAGCAGCGCTTCGCCATCTCGGCAAAAATCTAAACCCTCAGTCACGCCCAAGTCCCATGGTGTTGTTGCCCCTGTCCGCGCTCCTGCTTCTGGAGCAGCTTCCGCGCCTGCCGTTGCCGAGTCTTCATCAGGACGATTCACACCAACACTATTCGCGTCGGATGCATGCGGCAGTGCGACCTCCGCCGCCTCGCAGGTGACGTCCTGACTTAGGCCCACTTGAGGCCCTCGCCGCCTGCCGCTCCTTGAGCTAAACATGGAATGAGAGGATCCCGGGGAACGTGTGGACTGCGGAAAGGCAACGGAAGCCAGTCGCTTGTGCCTAAGGAGGCACGCCGGCGTACTAGCCTCATCAAGAGCAGTTGAATTCATGGAAGGGCCCGCCATCTCAAGTAAGCGCGAGGGCGGACTAGCAGTAGAGGAGAAAGGAGATAGAGGTGAAGAAAAGGAATTTGATCAGAAGGGGAGAGAAGGGTAGCTGCTGCCCAAGACAGCGGGAACAACGTGTGGCAAGGGGTGTGGGTCTGTGTGCGCGCCACATCCAGAATCCTCTGGTTACAGGCAGCCAGTAAGAATTTTATGGACAAACAAATGTAAAGAGGTCAATATAATAAACTGAGTATGCGCCGTGTGACCAAATGCCAAATGGCTGTTCCCCAGGCAGCCATCATTATAAGAGGATTGAGGAAGGAAAAAGATGGAAGCGCCTGCCTGTGGCAGAGATTCTGTTAATAGCGATTTACAGTTTAGCGACATCTATGCTTTGGCTCGCAATCATTCCCTTGGAGGGGAAGCCTCATGAAGACAAACGAGAGCTGGGGGGCCCCGGCCCCTGGTCGGTGGGTTCAACGTTGTACCAGAGGCGAGGGAGGTGCGGTGCATGGCAGGAAATTGGAAAAATAAAAAACAAACAATAAAAGATGTACCTGAGGGAACTCCTAAACGGCAAATAAATTCAAATACTTTCAATAGGAAGGATGGCCAATAGAGTTTTCCTGCCAATCTGGCGGGCCATTTTCTCCACTACGCCTCCATCCCATAATAGGATACGCCAAAATTTCAAGCGCTTTCATGAAAATATGACTGCGAGATCCGCGAACTATTGGTTGTTCCTTTATTCTCCCCTCTTTTGATTCATAAGTTTCCACTGCAGGGTTGCACTTGCGGACGGGATGCCTGTCATCATCTTCATTGCGAAGTCATATCGTGTCTTTGCTCAAGTGTGCTAAATTGCTAGGGATGAAGTGCCAGCAATCTGGGCACATGTTCATTTACGCGGTTACTCTCTAAAAGCCACAGAGAGACCTCACTTTGTGGTTTGAGCTACAGGCCGCTAGTTCTCTCTTTCTGTCTACTTTTTGTTCCCTCCATCGCCCAACAGCGTTACCCCTATAGGGAAAGGTGGTCTAAGCCTCCTCTGCTTTGCGCTGCCATCCGTTCATGTCTGTGAGTGCATACGGATGCCATACTTGTAGAGCTCTTTCCCCGGTTACACTCAATTGCAGGTTCAAACTAACCTTCGTAAAAGGTCTTTAAGTGTTTTCCGAAGAAACTTATACCATTCCTTGCCCCCACCCTTCACAGTTCCGGATATAAGGGGAGAGGGCCAGCTAGGGAGCGCATTGATGCACATTCTGAGGACTCCGAGCACCCGTGGACAATTGTGCCCAACCTCTAGCGCAAACGCACACAGCATCGTGATTCGTTGTATTAAAACTAACATTACTGTGAAATACAAGCTATACAAACAGACAAATCAGTTCTTTTATGCTTTGTTTTTCCGATTCACACAGGCCTTTGTTCTCACCGGCCAACTTTTCAGAGCAATACACTGTTGCACCTTCCATTATTTCGACCAGTAAAGCGAATTTCGAAGGTTCAGCCATACTTCAGCACGTTCTACTACTCTAGCTAGATTTCATTGAACTAACCCATTCGTTTTTCTGTTCGTACAGCTTTTTTATTTTGAAGCAGCGCTAGCATCATTCTACGAGGCGCGAATGTTTTGTGCATGTGCGCTAGATGCTATATACAACTAGCTGTGAATGCTCGGAGTGCTTAGAGGGTGCAACTACACGCACCCTAGCTGTCCCTTTCCCCCGATAGCGAGGACGCAGTGAAGCATGGGCAGGGGAGGGGAAGGGCTTTGGAAAACGCTCAACAGGTTCTATCGAGTTTGTATCGAGTCTAAAGTTATATGTGTCTTCCTCTGGAGACATCCGATTGAGACCTAGGCGTTACAAATTTGGCACCAACAGCCCGCCCCACATTAACCCGAAGGAATTCGGTCTTAGTCATACGAGATAAATGAATTTTCCGTCCCAAAAGTTGTTACGGTCTGAATTTTGGAAGAGCTACGGGCCGGACAATGCCTCATATTTGGGCCAAATGAATTGCTGGAGCTCGTCGGCGTACTTGTAGTAAATCGTGTCGCTGTTGTTGTACAGTCGGCAGTTTTCGAACATCCGCACCATATCTGATCCGAGTTCCTGCTTTGTCCGGTACCCACCCTGCAACGCAGCCAGCGTAACATCAGCGAAAGCACGTTGAAGCTAACCAACGGAAAAGGACACGACACGGGTCACGCTAACGGTTCAGCTACTGTTGCTTCTGGTTGCTTCTGGTCGCTTCTGCAACAGCCTTTACCAGAGTCCAAAAAAATGAAAATGATGATCAAAGGTATATCAACTAATCCCTGAAGAAAGTTACTAGGGGAGACACGACCACTCCGCGTGTCGTCCTGTCTGCCGGCAGGAGGCTGAAGGGAGACACCATGTAGGTGAATTTGGGGCAAGCGTACACTCTTGTTCTTTCTTCTCATGCTGCTGATGTCGATGGGGTGCTTCACCACTTCGTAATAATCTGGCGCTTCAGACACAGAGACGGGGCGCCTAAACGGCCAGGAGGAGGGGTGGCGGTCCAGCAGACATAAAAGAGCTGCTATCTGGTTTTTCAGGGAGCGTCGCTGTTTCTCCTCCTGTTGCTGCTTGCTGGAAGCCGCCGTTGCTGCCGCAGCTGCTGTGCCGCCTGCAGCGCCACTCCCATTTTCTACCGCCTTGCCCGGCCCACCAGTTCCATCTGCCCCCGTACTCGGCTCCTTGTACCCTGCAGCAATGAGGCCAGGGATTTCAGAGGGCTGCAACACGCGAGAGGGATCCTTCTGAATATCAAGCCAGAGACACCGCAATGCAACACAGGTGTCCTCTCAAAACAAAGCATATGCTCATCCTATACAAAATCGCAGTGCATGCAAAGGGCCACTGAGTTCTTCATGCCCCATGCAACATATAGAAATGGTGAGGTTCGAGATAAATCAGGATTCTATGTGACAAAGTCCTACTTTATGATGGGCCAATTCTGGAAAAGAAACCCCAACAGTATGCAACTCCATATGCAGAACCAGAGGGACATCAGACGATGAAGTACCGTGCGCCATATATGGGTCAAAAAGCTGCCCCCCAAAATGAAAAATATCCCTTTGCGTGCAGTACCTGCCAGATGTCCAGTCCGGGCATCAAGACCCTTTTGGTGCTCTCTTCAATGCAATCCTCCGCTGCTTTCCTCTGCTTGTCTAGCAAGGCAGACAGCCTGAGGTAATCCACTTTGCTGCTAATTCGGCATTCCATCAATGTGCCTCCGTCGTAGTCCTTGATATACCTAGGGAGCAATCAGAAGGCAAGAAGCCCAAAGGAGTCATGCACCTAGCATGAGCAAAAATAAAGGACTCCCACTAAGTAAGGCTACAGCAACAACAATTAGGAAGGGGGAGCCAATATGTAATAGTAAACGAAGGGGTAGTGAAAACAGAACGGTGATCTGCCTACGAAGAAATGACACAACCAAAAACGTACAGAGAAAAGAAAACCAAGTAAAGAAAGTAGGAAAGCAAAGGTTTGAAAAACTGACCCCAGCCAACGGTCCCTCGGCAGAGAAATGCGGCTTGTAAATCCTTGCTTCCTGAAATATCCAACTGCGAAATTATCTGAGGAAAGCACACAGAGCCTTTGCCAGTAGACAAGGTGATGCAGATTGTCTGCCTAAACGATCTGCATAGGGCACCTTTTGCTGCAGTACATGAACAAGAGGCAACTGCACACCAAAATATCGAAAAAGTATTCATCAAACTTCAGGGACTCATTGCATTCATTCTATCCATCCACTTCTTGTGGATCACAGCTGAGAAAGATCATAAATGCCTTGCGGCATCCCATGGAGACTGAGTGCGCAAGCAGAAAGCTTGAGGTGAACCCATGCAGCAGGGCAAGGAGAGCTTAGACATAAATACGAAAGTAGAGAAATAGAAGTCAATTGCAATGAGAAGCACTAAGAATTGTCCAAAAGAGTTTGCAGACAAAAGATTTTGGCTGTTACAGTTATCGGTTGAGCTTGCAGGTCTACCTGCGTATGTGAGAAAATACTCGATCCCGCTTTTCTTGACGAATTCCTTTAAGTGACTCATGAGCCGTGTTCCGTATCCTTTGACTTGTTCCGTAGAGGTGACGGCGAGAAAGGCGATTTCAGCAAAGCGCTGCAAGGAAAACAAAAATGCGCAGTGCAAAGCTCACAATATTTGGTTGCCACTGAACTCTTTGTCTGGCACTCCTGTGTGGGGAGGATCGTAGGAAGCGTTTTGCACAATTGCACAAGTACGCAGAGCAGCCAGCGCGTTATGCTGAATTGTGAGAGGCAGAGCCACAAATAAGCAGAAAACCCCCACATGGTGCTCCGCGCCCACCTGCTGAAAATACGGCCTGAAACAGACACCGCCGACAACCCTGTCTTTCTTGCAAAGACAAAAAGTAAAATGGCTTCTATCCAACACCAGACGCGCAATATAGTCTCTGGGCATCTTGGGGAGCTGCCTAGAGAATATATTTTTTGCTGAGATCAACTTTGTAAGCGATGATGAACGCCTGTCGTTCGTGCAGCAACAGAAATGAATAACCCCCATCTCTTCCTCAAGGGCGCCACCCGCATCTCGTTGCAAAAAACCAAGACCAGTCTCTGACGGGAGGACAGACTGCACGCAAAGCCCATAGCGGGAAGATAAGCCAACATGGCCGACAAAAGCTACGAAAGGAACGCGACCCTACTACACCAGTAAGGCTTCAACCTGCATCGAAATACAAAACTGCGGGAAGGAACCGAAGCAGCAATGCCTGCTCGGTCTTACCTCCGGAAATACCGCCTTCTTGGAAATAAACCTCTTATAAATTGCATCAAAAAGCCCCTGCTTCATCCCAATTAGGGAACACAAGCCAGTCATAAAGCTCTTGTCGCTCAGGGTTGCCCCTCCTGCCGCCCGCAGCAAGGGAAGCAACGCAGGAAGCTGCTGCTGCAGCACGTGGAAGACAAAGGAACGACCGAAGAAAAGAGAATGCGAAAAGCCTGCAGCAAATATGCAGAAAGCGCGCAGGATAAGGGGCCCTTCGGGAACAGCAGCACCACGGCAACAAAAAATACGAAATCGGCTCAGGCAGTAAGAACGCAACCCTACCAAAACTCGGAAGGCATCCCCAAGAATTGCTATGGCTAGCATCTTGCTCATGTCGGTGGCATCCAACAAAACGAGCAAGTGAAACAACACAGAAAACACGACGAATGTGCGAGAAAAGTGGACGCAGAAAGCCATAAAAAGTATACGAGGAGACAGACCTGCAGGCAGGAGTTGCTGTTGGAACAGCTTCCAGTGCTTGTACACCTCTCTGTATGACCGAAAGGGGGGAAAACCACTTGCTGCTGCTCTGCTGTAAATGCTGTCGCTCGTCTCCTTTCCTTCAGAATCCGCCAAGGAGCGACTGGTACTGTTGCGGCTGCGGCTGCTGCTGTCGTGGACTCTTCCGAATCGTGTGGCGTCCGAATTCTCGGTCGCTGTGTTTTGCTGCTGCTGCTGCCGTCGAGCTTCCTTTGCCGAGCCAGCAGACGTTGCCTCTGCTGGATCTGGTGCCGATACAACTACCGCTGCAGAAGCATGCTGCTTCGCGGGAGGCTGCAGATCTAGTACCTCGAAGGCAGCGGCAGCAGCAAGTGCCATCTGCTGCAACACCTGTTGCAAATCCTGCTGCTCGGGCGGGCCCTGAGTAGGGCAGAGATTCACCGCCTCTGGACTGAGAGTGAGGCCATCAGGAGGGTGTATATACACTCCAGGCAGTGCGGCGACAGCCTTCGCTGCCGCTGCCCTCTCTGCCCAATCCTCCCCCCCGCCCTCACTGCTGCAGTTTGAAACACCACAGTTTTCCACTGGAGCAAGTTCTGCACGCGGAATGCCTGTATCTGCGAGTATCCCATATTTGAGGAGGTGCCTGTACAGCTCGCTGTTGGGATCCTGGCTGAGCTGCTGCAGCAGCTGCAACAACAATTCCAGGATCGAGGGCCTCTCACTGGATTCGTCCCACAGGGCAGAAAGGGAAGAAGAAACGGCAAAAGCGTCAGCGCTGAAGGGAGGCAGCAAGGGGTATGGGGGAGTGGGAGAGAAGGGAACTGCCTGCTGAACCACTAACTCTCTTGCAGAAGTGGCGTTGCCGCCGTTGAGCATACAACTTACAGCACTAACACCCGCATCAGCAGAGGCGGCTGGTGCTGCTGGACGCGCTGGCAATTGTGCGTCGTCATTGTGAAGCTGGTGCTGTGCCCGATGTGGCAGCTCTTGCTGCTGATGTTGCTGCTGGGGGTGGCTCATTGTTAGCATGCGGCGCTGCTGGTTCCTCCGACGGATCTGAGGGGCAGCAAAATCCTGCTCCTCCACCCATCGCCGGCAGCCCCTGTCAACACTGAGGCTCCGGCTGTCGCTGCTTTTGGTGTCGCTGCTGCTCTGGGGGAAGTACGCGCCGCAGCAGCAGCTCTTGCTGCACCAAGTTGGGTCCTAAGCGGGCTGTACACTATGACCCCGCAAGCGGCAAAAAGGGGGGCGCTCCTGCTGGACCGGAACTCTGAAAATCGCGATTGTTGTCAACGGCACTGTTGTTGCTGTTTCTGTCCCTGCCGGCCCTTAGTGCTGGATGCCATACGCAGTTTGGCTGCTGCGAGGACGTGCAGGAAGGCACTAGAGCGCGATGGTGCTTACTTGTCGCGTTTAAGCCTCTGTAGAATACACTGGAAAGCCCGACAGGAAGGGCCGTAATGGGGCGGTAGCGGCCTGTGGACGTGCCTAGTCAGCAGGCTGTTGCAGTCGAAGCTCTATCCCTCATGAGGCTGATATCCTGAGTTGTATTTGGACCCCTTCTTGTCTGTTGTGGGAAAAAAATGGTACCAGCAACCCCAAAGACGACAAAAACGGGTGAGAGCTGGCCTTGCTGTCGATGCACCGATTGTCTTGGGGGCGGCGGTTCAGGGCCCCCCGTTGCCTCACCAATCTTGTAGAAGCGGTGTGCTGACACAGAGCTCTAAGAAATGCGTTCATAGCGATTCGTTTAGTAGTGCTTTATTAAATCACGGAGTTACACATTTTACTTAGCCCTTGCGTGCATATTATGAGCAGCTAACCGGGGGCGGCTTCATTTTTCTGAGAGTGGCAGTCCCTACCGATAGCTTTCCTTGGTGGTTGGTGCCTGCCATCTTCGCTGCCTCTATTTCCTCTATTTGAAATCCCAACTGTGATTATAATGATTGCCTGCCTTTAAAATTAAATGAATAAATCGCGAGTAGCATCCCGTAACTCGTTGTAAGCCAGTGACTGGAATATACAAAACCTCTAAGGCACATGTACTAGTCCTGGTGTACAAAGGTGCTAGGTGTAGGTTGAGGAAGTTTGCTCGGCATTTTCTCGTTTAGATTTTTGTCTTTTAGACTTGCCCTGGTGTGGATCAGGATAAGCAAAGCGGCCACTTCTTCTGTATCGTAGTGTGCACAGATCTTGGTTCAGCTGTACAGAGAAACGCGCGTTTACATACATACTTCCCGAGGCGTGCAAAACGGCGCACAATGTAAAGCAGTGAGAGTCGAACCAAAAGGGTCCACTATTTAGCAGACATCGCCTTCAGACTCGCAGGCCCTTCTCCCCTTTCTACATAATTTTCGCGCTTCCTCTTTGACTTAGCCTCGTCTTGCTATGTAAAGTATTCTCCACCGGGTACACAAAGACTGGCGACACCCCAAGACACCAAACTTGTGCAAACCGCAATTTCGTCAACTTTTTCTAGTGTCTAGACAGAGACAAGGGGAACAGGCCTACCAGGGAGGAAATGGAGCATCTAGAGCTGTAACAAACTAAACTGTGGGTCGGCACCTTCGACTACACAGGGTATACTTGAATGAGAACGCGAAGTGCTTAGAGGTTGCAGCTGCGCCCCGATGCCGCCCCTCAGGACGCTGGAGAGGGCTATGTCATTCTGAAGCGAACGTATTCCTCACTCGCGGAATGCTGGTTCGCTGGTTAATGCGGTATACAGCATGCATCAAGCATCTGCTAATGCTGCGGCGCACGCCTGGGCAAGCACTCGAAGAGTTCAACAGCTGGTTATGAAAGTACCTAGATTGTGGCTTACTCATAAGAAAAAGGGAATTTTCCTTGCGGCATGTTCCTTGAGAGTGGTGTAGTGAATGAGTACAATCGTACCTCCAATTACCTTCTTCGCAGTTGAAGGCATTTTCTCAGCACAAACACCTAAATAGTTCGAGGCTCTGCGCGCCCTTAGTTTACGGTGAACTTCAGCCCCACAACGAATTGTAGTAAAAATGCGAGAGCATCTAGATCATTATCCAGAAGTGATGCTGAGTGATTCGACTGATGGCCAGGGGCGATGGTCTTCCATACTTTGTTATTATTGTATGCTGTGCTCCCATGATTCAGCTGAACAGGGAGTTTGAGCTTAACCATGGGGAGGGCCGAAGGATCAGAAGATATCAAGGAATTGCTCCCAACTAGCTGCCAGTGGCTGATGCATGACTCACACGATGCAGACCGATGAAAAAGCTCTTGTCCCAAGGCCCCAACTCAGTGTGTAAGCAAGAATGCAAGCAGATACAACCCTCGATGACCAAAGAGGCTTTATGTGTTGATTTTGTGTAGAAGTGCGTGTTTTTTATAAGTATCGAATCGAGAGCCGTGGGGTAGCTGGTCGAGTGAGGGTGAAGTGGGAAGCGAAAGTCATACCAAGGGCGTCGTTTTAGAGCATTCGCACTGGCTTTAAAAAATGAAATCAGATTGATTCTAATTGAATTCCACTTTCCAACGACTTTCAAGAAGGTTGCACAAAACACTTATCGAGTTTGCAAGCTCTCGTAACGCGCTCACTCAGCCTCAGTAGAGCCCCTTGCCACTCTGTCGGGTTGAGGAGGATCTGAAGAGCCCGGGGCCACTTTTTCTGTGGCGGCCGGCCACGATTTACAGTTTATAATGGACGAAGAACAAAGATTGAGAAACCCAGCTGTTAAGTAGGCCCAAACGGCCCTTTACACAACGCACCAGCTTCTGTCGCAGGAAATAGGGTCAAAACCTGGAGCTACAAGCACATGCACAAGCCAGAGAACCTGGGAAATGGGACTTGTTCAGTGGAAGGGTGCTGCTAGGAAAGCAAAGAAGGTGCATCGAGGAAAGCAACAAACCCTCCACCCAGTATGCGGCGCAGTGAAGGGACCTACAGCCTGCCCAGTCGCAGTTGAGGACATACCGTGGGTCAATTTTGTGCTCATGTATGTTCACATGAATGTTCAAGAGTTGTTACGCAAGCAAGAGTTGTTACGCAAGCAAGAGTTGTTACGCAAGTTATTGTCCGTGGAGACGGCGCAGAGGCGCAAGTTGCTTGTCATCATTGGCGTAGTATCAAAGACTCAGGTTTGCTAATGGGAGGCAGAAAGCAAAGATTGACAAGGCTCCACCGATAGGTCACTCTAGTCTGTGCACTACAGAGTGATTTTAAATGATATTGGTGACCCAATGGAGGGTGCGAAAGGTACCACAGCTGCGCACTGTAGGGACTAGGATGCAAGAAAGCACCGGCAAGAGCCTACTCCGGGTTTGCTCGTCAGCGCTTATTTAATCCCTTATGAGTGGCTTTAGCCAAGTGAGGCAGAGCCTTCATGCGGGCGGCTCAGCAGACCTATAGCAGAAGGCGGTTCTTAGCATGTATGCCGTCTTTTTGGCTCTCCAGGTGGTGCTTTATTGCTGAATGAGATGAGATTGTAAGAACAGCAGAAATAGGCAAACCACAAAACGGAATTTGCGAATTTGCGAGGTAATGAGAATCTATCAACAGGTTGACCACCTGCTCTTCGTCCACCGCACCGTTTTAAGCCAATCCCTGGTTCAGCCCCAAGCTATTTTCCGTGATACCGGATGCCCCCACAGCATGGGGAGACAAGCAGGTGGCAGGCAAATGATTCGTTTGCTTAAAACGGCTAAGCGTAAAAGTCGAACAGTGTTTTTTGACAAATCTAGGTATTGGTGCGGAAGATCAAGCGATGTAGAGCATGCGCATTAACTTTAAGCCCCTGAACAATATTACTCTGAAGCAGAAGTTTCCGATGCCTAATATAGGCGAGTTATTTAAGAAATTACACGGATCAGTGGTCTATCGGTCGTTTGAATGAACCGATACGTTATGAATCCCCACTCACCAAAATGACAGGCACGAAACGGTGTTCCGCTCTCACACTCGCAAATTTGAGGGAAAATCTATGCCTTTTTGTCAGTGCCCCAGAAACAATGGAAAGGGAGATTTGGATCTCAGGAAGAATGTCAAGAAGGGGTGGATGGCTGCCTATCTGGATGAAGAGCTTGGTATCTTCCCGAAAAGCTCACGAGCACTTACAGCTTCATGGCTTGCTCTTCAGTTGTAACAGGATAGCAGTGGTGTGTAAAGACAGGAGAACGTTTGTCTTCTATGAGAACAATCGCTTGCCAGATCCGTCAAGACTTAAAATAGTGAAGGCGTGAACACTACATTTACGCATCTGCAGGGGACGTCAAGAAGCTCCATAAACTTCCCTCTCATTAGCAGAATGTCACTGTTTGGTTTGCTCTGAGGGATGCTTCGTTCCTAACTGATCTACTTAAGAAACTCACTTTGTGGCCTGGACAGAAGAAGATCAGGCCGCGCCAAGGACGCTTGTCGGCCTCCTTCAAACTCCTCCAGCATTCGCACTGCCCAGTGTGAGAGCCATTCCTTCCTAGCAACCGATGCTAGTACCGTAGCAGCTGGTGGAATTTTTGCCAAGCAGGCTACGGGTTATCCAAAGCACATAATTTCCGTGAGCTATTATGATCGCTTCACCGAAAAACCGAGCAGCGGTATCCAGTGCGGGCGAAGGAAGTGTACACGGAGTGGAGAAACGTGAAAATTGCCGGCAACACTTGTATGAGGGTTATTTTAATGTCCAGATCGACCATCAGTCCTTAATGCGCATGACAGAAAAAGGTTTGACTTTGCTAATCGAAGCTATGCTGGCTCGCTTATGGGGCTGCTGTAGTACAAGTTTCCAATGAAAAGTATGTGAAGGGCATAAGTAACGTGAACGTCAGCGCGCTATTGCGACGCCTATGCGATTTGCTAATTTGCTGCGCAGCCGCTCTTGGTCGCAATCATTCGCGCTCTCTAGCTAAAATGCTTGAGTCTTATGCTTTCGACATCCGTGCATCAGCTACCACTGCCAAAATCTCGAGCGGGGAACACCGAAAACCACTACCACGTACAGGATGTGTTGCTGTGGCTCGCAAAGCAGAGGCTCCATTGGTTGTACATTCCAGCCTTGCTCTGCAGCTTTGGGTGCTGGTGGATTTCTCAGTGCAATGAAAGCTCTATGTGTGCGGAGAATCTTCTAGGGGCCTGGGGTACGTTTTGAATCCACTGCCTTGCTAAGATTGTCAACAACTACAGCCTCGCAGTGCCCCTGAAAGGCCATTTGCAAACACTCTAATTGCACGATAGGTTGTGCTATAATCCGACTGTGAGAGCTATTCTCGGACAGGCGGAGGCCCAAGGTCAGGATAGCATCTGCGTTGTCGTCGACAGGCTCTGCAAATATGCCGATTTCATCCCTTGACCCAATTGTACCAATGATCAGGAAGTCGCTCATTTTTTTGGCTCATGCATACACGCTCAACGGATAGCCTTGGCGCGTCATTACGGATAGGGGTCAGAGGTTTGATAGTGCTTTGCGGCATGACTTTGTGACCTGCCTAAGCACTGGGCATAATATAATCACTGCGAGCCATCCCAATGCAGATGCCGTACAAAGCGCACCAACCACACTCTTCTGCAGTTGTATGACCACTTGCCCATTAAAACCTTATTTCTAGGATTATTTTTTTCCTTGTACTGAGCGAGTTTTTAATACGACAGGAACCTCGTCTACCGTTGCTCGCCGCATTCATGGTCAACACTGAGGAGCCCCTCTGCGATTCAAAACTGGAAGTAGTGGTCCTGCGTCAACAGCCATGAGTAGTAGCAGAGAGATTTAAGGAACAGAAAAAAGCTGAAGAGAAGAGGCACAAAGATATGATAAGCGGCTTGAAGCTGTGTTTTTCGCGCCTGCAGATTCGACCCTGGTAAATCGGTTTGCCCGACGTAATGGACCAGAAAGCGGCCACATCAGGAAGCCCACATGAAAATGGCTAGGAGGGGCCTAAATACTCCTCGCGAGTCAACACTCTATCTTGTTCCATCAACTGCTCCTAAAGTTGGAGGTGTCCCAGAGTTATTAACATTGGCTTCCTAGAAGAGTAGTAAACCTTTCCGAATCGTGCATGGACTTTACCGCGCAGAATGCGCCCCTTTGAAAGCGGATGCTCCATAGAGTACCGCAGATGCCCTAGTCTGATGAATGCCGACGACACTGTAGACCGGAGATTCTGTTGAATGGGGTGGGGAACTGCAACATCAATGATTTATGGAAAAGCATTTGCGGGCATTGCTGCCTGTAGGAGGCGTTGCGTGTCTTTTTGATTCACTTGCTAGATACTCCCTTAAAATATTTCCCTTCTCAGTGCATGGCTTGCCTGATAGAGCTCACTTCATCTATGACCATTTCTTGGAAAGCTCTCTGTTAGTTGTACAGGTACTTTCTGAATGCAAATTCATGAAGAGGAATTCCCATGTATGCGGCGTCTACAATCTTCCCTGTGCTTCTGTTGGGGCTTCAAAATTTGACTATGCTGCATTTGAACACTCTTTTGGCAAGCGCAAAAAGCTCTATGGGGCGCAGACGTACTGCTTAACTAGTGTGTACGTAGATTGCCTCCATACTTTTTGCTTCTCCTTTGTTTTTCGTAGCAGGAGGCTCACACTTCAGCGAACGGACAACAGCGAGCCATTGAGTTGCCGCGGTGGGGTTGGTTTTGTCCTCGTTCATTGTTGGCTAGCTTGTCTGTCTTTCTCTATTCTGTGTCTCTGAACTAGGAGATGCTCACATTGGCTCCCTTACTCGTACTCTTTTTCATGTTTTTGTCTGCCTGGGGAGTGGAGATAGCGCAGGTACTCTTTTGCTGCCCAGTGTAGAGCTGGCCTTGATGGTCAGGCATGGACAGCGAGGGCATGTGCTTCGGAATCGACAAAGGAGAGAGTAGTGTAGCTGTGTAAGCTACACTTCGAAGGGTTCTACTCTACCCTTGTATTCAGTTCAGAACTAGTAAAAAACAAAACAACTGGATTGTCTGTTCGTACGTCAGCATATTGCCGGGTAGCATGATCTCGATCCAATCAGACGCAGTGTCGTATGCATGTCCCCTATATGCTTTGTGCAGCTAGTTGTAATTGCTCGGAGTGCTTGGGGGGTGCACCTACATGTATCACAGCTGTCCTTCGTCACTGATGCAGTTAGCTCTGAGGGACGCGGGCAGCGGATGATAGGCATATTTAAGGTATCCTTTCCGGTTCTCTAGCAAATCGAGGGAGCCTCGTACGGAGGGAAGCATCAAAATGTGGTGAAGAGAGGCTACTGCTGCCGTGGGGATACTTACGCGGGGGCGGAAGCGCGGCTACCCACGGTCTGAAGCGGCAGCTCTTGTTGAGGCCACTTTCGGAGAACCCCTCATTACAGAGCTCCCCCTATCCCCGCCATTCAAGGCTTCGATGTAAGGGGAGAAGGACATGTAATGTGTGCGTTGTTGTACCCTTTAAAGGTTTCGAGCATCCACAGCTAGTTGCACATTGTATTAGAAGCACAAGCACGAATCATTGATTCTTATCTTTTCGAGCCACTGCTAAACCGCGGTGAATAAGATGTCAGATTACTAAAGCCAAACGGTTACTTCTGAGCAATTCCTAAGCAATAGAAGTAGTGCAATGCAAAGTGCCGAGTTCTTGTTATGCGCTCGACACGGGCGGTTGTGTAGAGCACATGGACCAAAAAAAAGCTGATAGAATGGAGCTAGCCTTTCCATTCAGGCAGTACATCGTAAAATAACCGACTCGTGAGGGCGAACTACCACTGAATCTTATCGACCCCGCCGAGAAGCTTGCTACCTATTGATGATGGCCTTCACCTCCCGAGGCACTCCAGTACTCATTGTTGTGTCAATCCTCTCTTTATTGAGCACTACAACGGGAGAACGAGAAAGAAGAAAGGCCCTGCACAAATGCCCAAGTCCATATAGGACTGAAGAAGGAAATGTCACTAAATGCAACTGTAGCGATTGCAGATGCAGATGCAACTTTGGCTAGAGGGCTAGAGGCACAGCGTCCGCAAACGATCTCTCTCTGAAAAAACACATAATCAGCTACACGAAATAATTTACAAGCAGATATTTTGTCCATAAGGAAAATAAAAAAGGTCAGGCGACGGAAGTGACGGACAGCATATGTGACAGAACGTAGACTACAGCAGCAACGGTGCAGTCGTCACTGCAGCTGTGGAGCAGCAGGAGATCCTCTATGCTCGTGTTCCTCTTCTTTGTCTCCTCATACATAGACCTTCTTTTTGGTTTCAGTTGATGCCCTTCGGCTCTTGCTCTGCTCCTGATGGCCTTTTTTCACATTCCTTTTACAGCGTGGTAGGCAAGCGGCTGTGACCATCCAGGGCCAGTAGGAGTCCTTTGCTTGTTTTTGTTTGTCCTTGCTCTACAAAGATTCTATCTTCTGTGACTCAACTGGTTGCTCGCTGGTACCTCAACGGTTTCCTTCCCCCCTTCAGTGTCTATGCCTGAGAGCCTTGTGGGGAGGGCGAAAGAAGACCCGGAATAGCAAGCACGCGTTCTTCTTGCCTTCAGAGAAAATGTCTATTGTCAGAAAAGACTCCAAGCCCATCGAGAATGACGAGGAGGGGGCCTACCTATCATTTGACGCAGCCTCTCAGGGAGTGCTCGTTCTCACCTGGAGCAAGTAAGGCGTAGCCACGCACTCTGTCATTCTGTCCTCCCTCTGCGTCTGTGGCCGTCTTTATTCGTTGCCTCTCGGTAGTTTGACGACTTTCGAGCTTTTCCTGATCCTCGTCTCGCCCGCGCCGCAGCCAACCGCTTGTTGGCTGCGACTGTTGCCTTTACTCTTGCCTACCCAATTGTGCACTCCCTGTCGCCTTCATTTACCAGTGTATGTCTTGGCATTTTCCTCTGCACATTCGGCCGGTTCATCCGTTATTCCACATTTTACAGCGGAGGGGAGATTTCCGGATGCAGCCACGTTTACCACCACAGTCCTCTGGGGCTTTCCCGTGGAGGCTCGTCTATGATCTCTTGTAGAGGTGCTAATCATTCAGAGTCTGGTGCTGCGTTTCCGCGTGCATCTCTGTTTCTTATCTTCAAAGGCACAGCGTTCCCAACGGACTGATGCACTTCCGCCCCCGCAAGCCGGTGCCCTCGTTCAAGTTTACCACGAATCAAGGCCGCACGGAGCTTATTAGAGATTGCCAAAAGGACACGAAGCGGTACTTCCAGGGATACTGCGCGTTCCTCAAGGCTGTTCGAGTAAAACAAACCATTTCTGGCACAACGTACTAACCAGTTTTGTCACTGAATAAGCCGAGCCGGCTGAGAGCCGCTCTCATTGATAAGCTTTCTCGGACGGTACCCCCAAGCAAGCAGCACCGCTGCTCGTTTGCATGAGATCCTACAGTGTGCGTGCATGTATACCTGCATCTGCTGTATACACCTCAGCTTTTCTGCCTGCATCTGGATCCAGGCCACTCCATTGTTCTGTCGTGCTTCTGCGCTACAGGCTTTCGATGGCGAGGTTACGTTCATTGACCCATCAGGCCCTCTAAAGACGCAAGTGTGGCTGCACCGTTTTGAAGGTAATGAAGTCATTAAAATGGAGATTGGCCACGCGTATGAGCTAAATGGGGTGGACGCTGTTGCAATAACTCCTTTCGACTACACCGCTCTCAATGCAAAGACCCTAACGACCAGCCTCTTTCAGGAGAAAGCGGAGAGGTCCGGAGCGAGCATGTTGTTTATCTCGTGATTCGCATGATGTGCTAATCTTTTGGCTCAAGCTTTGCATGAGGTCGCCGAGGTGGAACACGCACCATTCCTGGCTGAAATCTTCATGACGCACACGCGGGCTGTACAGAGTTTGTTCCAATTTGAACACGCGGTTTATGCTCTCCTTATGGTGAGCTCGAACAACCGCGTCTACTTTATTAGCCCCTTTCCCTTCGTGCGCAGCGTTGAGCATACTTTCAAAAGCGAAATTCCCAAGTTTTCATATGATTTAGGGCTAGGCCTCCCCGCCGTCGTGCCTGCGGCTCTCAGTTGAGCTGGTCCCTTCTAGGGGATCAATTGGCTGGCAGCGCATTGGCGGCTTTGTTGCCTGACCATCTCCCTGGGAGCGGCCAGAGCAGATACACAATAATTTATCAGGCATGGCACACTTGCCGCATTTTAAGCATATACAAGGCCCCCCTGGCCTGAAGATGCAACTTTTTTAAAATCTGGGGGCTCTAATGCCTCAAGTCTACGCCCTGCCATCCAGATTCGCTGCGTGCAGAGCATGATAGCCGCCAGGCTAGGTGGGGGAAAGTGCCGCGGGAGCAGCCGCTGTTAGTGGTGGCGGCTATCCTGTAGGCGTGTTGCTCCCTCCGGTCAAAAGTGCGAGCCTTAGACTACATGCGAGAACCCCCAAACCCTAGAAGGCCCTTAGGCCTTACAAATGCTAAAGAAAATCCGTATTTTCGCGCTAGGCAGTCTCATTTGTAGCGAGCTGCTGTGGCTTTAACTGGAGGCTCTGTTGCCTCCAGTCAAATGGCTTCCCGTGAACGGGCAGCACACGGCGCAAGACCTTCGAGACTCGCAGCGCTGAAGGCGCAAGACACCAAACCGCAACAAAAAACACACTCGGAAAACAACCCCCCACACGCATCCCACGCCGACGCACCAAAGCTTCCTCAGTGCATGATATTCCCTTCACTGCCGCCAGCACACGACTCCGCACCCTGGCCTGATCTATCCAATAGGAACAAAAGCCTCAAGCCCTCTTCTGTCAGTATTTCTTTCCCCCTTTCTCTCTGTCTAAGTCGGCTAAGCTCTGTGTCTCTACTTGCCTTTCTCTGCAGCCCGTCCTGCCTGCTTAGTCTGCAGCTATTGTGACGCAGTGTATTGCACCAGGTGGAGTAAGAGGAGAGGAACCGCACCTCGTCTTGCGAAGAAGTCTTGAATTTCCTGTTGCAGCTGAGCCTCGAGCCTTTCCACGGCCTCTGCCATCTGCCGCGCCAGGGCAGCAGGTGAATTCGAGTTGCCAGCAGCGATGCAACATGGATCGGATGAGGCAGCAGCCTCAGAGCTGCTGCAGGCAGTGGGGGAGGGGTTAACGGAAGAAGAGGAGGCGGAACCACTGGAGCCGCTCTCCGCTTGCAGGGTTTCTTCTTGGTCCCCTTCTATGCCCGCGTTCTTTCGTCTTTCCGAGGCAAAGGAACGGCTAAAGTTTGCCTGGACAGAAGCGTCCTCGTGCAGATAGCACCGCACACGGGCTTCACCCTGCATGCAATACAAAAGAGACGGAGAAAGCAACCCGCCAATCCCGAGAGGCAGGCGCGACGTCCCCCATGCCATCCAAGCAAAGACACTGCTTTCAACACGCAGAAGGAAACACTTGTTATTCCACACACCAACAGCAACACCCTAAATGCTTGAGCGATGCGTGAAACTGCCATCCCTAGCATCCGAGCTTTTTTAAACGCTTTCTTTCACGAGAGTGCCAAGTGCAGCTTCACCTCCAGGAAAACGCCAGTTTTGGCATCTAGCGGATCAAAAACGAAGCGCCACTCGCTTTTCCAATCGCACGCCCTACAGAGCCGCAAGGCACAAGGGCGACGTGCAACACCCTGATGATTCCTCGAGAACACCTTAAAATGCCCTTTATGACTCCTTTGACAGCGGTGTTCGCTTCTTCTCGCTGCAGTGCACTTCCAGTCGCTTCACAGGGAGCATGCATGCACGGCCTTGACCTCCCGCCTCCGAGCCAACAGCAGCCTCACCAGCAGCTGGAAGTGTTTTCTGCGTGAACCGCCAAGATCGCTCTCAGCGGAGGTTGAGACGCCTCGCTTGGCGCTGCCGCGTGTGAGAGGACCGAAACAGCCTGCTGAAGAGACACGGGGAGGCTCAGGAGCTGCCGCAGAGCTCCGCATGCGAAGCAGCGCTTCACGTAATCCGTGAGTTCAGCCTGCAAGGCAGCCCTGAGGCGAAAGGGGGGAGAGTGGAAGACACGTAGTCATCTTTCTACGCAGACACGAACTTTGCTCGCATGGAGGGAGCGGCCCAGGCGTGTGCCGATGCAGCAGCCTCGAGTGACAACAGCCGTTCCACCACCCTCTGCCTGCTGCTGGTGGCGGGGGAATAACGGAAAACACACCTAAAAGATTCGACTTGAGCAGGAAAGGCATCTGCAGCCGCTGGAGAGGCGGAAACATTTAGATCCTGAGGGATTGTACAGCCGCAAGCACACAGGGGACACAGTTGTGACTCACCTGAACAGCTGTGGAAAGACTTTGAAAGCCGAAGGCGCGTATATATACAAATATGCTCTCGAGATGTCGTATTGCACGAGTGCACGAGGTTCAGTGAAGGGTAGGGGGGAAGTCTGGAAGCGCATGCAGCGGGTGCCGCCTCCTCCCGATACTGCTGAGATGGGGAAAGCCGCCAGGCTAGGGGGTATTAGGCTTAAGAGAAAATTTTATTTGCATTCCCTAATTCTTACACTGCCGCTAGCAGAGATCGTCAGGACTTGCTTGGTGCTCGAACAGAGGTAAGTGGACTTTGCGATGCGTCCAGAGGGGGAAAGAACTGCCTGCAGCTGCGTAGCAAGAGCAGACTGCGAGAAATTAAGGAAATGAAAGCGGGGAGCGAAATAAGGAGGCGCAAGAATGACTCTGCACTGTTGTGGTAGCGTGGCAACGCGAAGGAGAGAAGCCAGAAGGGCGAACAGGCGCATATTTACGCAGGACAGAGGGTCGAGGCGGAGGAGAATACAACGCACGCAGGGAAGAAAATGGTTCTCTTTTCTTGTACCTGCTGCGAGGAGGTTCCTGAAGGAAGGGCGAGGATCAAGCGCTGCTCCTCTGCGGACTGCTCGAGGGCTTCAGCCAGAGAGCGACTCGAGACTGCTGAGGCGTCCATAAGCAGCTCGCAGTCTGCAGCACAGCATGCGTGGCAAAGTGTGCAAGGAAGGACGAAGAAGTCAGTGCTGCGCATCGGTGCTAGGGGAATGACGAGCAGGCAACAAATGGCCCTCCCCCCTTCCCCCTCTCACGAGGCAGCCTGATGAAGATGCTGGCTTCGGAAGCGCGGTCGTAGAGGTGATGTGTTATTCAAGACGGGCTCGCACAGTCTAGGAATGAGGGGAGTCGGAAGTTCAGGAATCATGATACACCAATGTGCAAAGAGATATACGAGTAGATTTTATGGGCATGGTGACTTGCACTGCATGCACGTGACGGGCCACTCTGCACACTGCGTGCGAAAAGAGACATTCTAATTTGAAGCAGCTGCTCATGGTAGTCTGCAAGACACGATATAGACTGCGAGTCGCAGGAGAGAGGGGAATAGTGGCGCACTTTCCATTACTTCTCTGAGGGCCCCTGGCGGTGCATTGGTCATGAAGAAAAGGGCAGCTGCTTTCCTCGCGTTGGACCCATCGCTGTCACTCCCTCCCTTTGCAGACCTGGCTTCTGCAGATTTTTCTTCCTCGGAATTCATTGGGGAGTTCAAATACAGAAAGCTCTGAAGGGACGGCCGCGCAGGCTGCTAGGGAGCAGCACGCAACCAGGGGAAACATGCAAAACCAGACGGTGGCGTCGTTTGCAAACGAAGGAAAGGAAGCACGAAAATTGCTACCAATATCAAAAACCCCAAGGAATTTTGGGAGAGAATGAGTAAGAACTCTCCTGCTAGGATGCATGTGCAACACTGCGGCCGAACCTTGAAACGTAAGGAGTGCTTGCGTGGATCGCACTGTTTGTTGATCCTGCGGTACAGTCGATAGTAAAGATTTGACCGCCTTGCTCTTTCCTGATAGATACCTAAGTTATTATCGCCTTTCATTCCGATGTACTGCATTTTTCTCGCGCGGTGAGAAGCGACTTGAGTACCCCGTGTTTCCAACAACGCCGGCAGACGACACTGCTGCTAGCGGTTGCATCGCTGGTCAAGTTGTGCTGTGCTGTGCCCTCCTAGACAGGGCGTTGTGTTACGTTTGCGTCTGCAGTTTTCACCACTAGTCTCGGCCTCTTTGGGTTTGTATCACAAGGTTTTCTCCTTCTCCCGCCTTTTCTTGCCGAACTTCTCAGCGGCAACGAAGAGGGCACCTCTATCCGCAGTGTCGTCCGCTGGCTACCCAGCATCACCGCAGATCACTGCGCAGCAACGAAACAGCAGGGCACATGGTGGCTGGTATTTAAAAACAATTTATTTGACACATTTCGTCCCCTCATTTTCTGGCTTTGACGCAGCGCCTGTTCCTTAGGCTTTCGTAGCGGCTAAAGCAATCCGTTCCACTCCTTCCCGCGGCACTCAGCTTCTACACGAACTGCGCCGCGCGGCAGCAGCCACTATTTAGAGCTCCCCTTTGACTGTGGCCGTGGTGGGGGACGACTCCTTTGCTCTGCTGGCAGCAGTAGTGCTTTCATCCCCGTGAAGAGGAAGTCCTTTCGCTTGCGCGCTCGCTCACACCCACTCGACCTGGCCAAGGGACGGGATAAGATTTCGCCGCGCGTCCTTCTCGCGGCTTTCCTGCTTCTTTTTCAAGGCGCGAGAGGCTAGGGCAGCACTTCCTGTAATTTGTCGAGAGTGCTGCCTCGCAGCGAGGAAGCATTGCCTTGGTAGGGCGACAGGATCGCGACGCTTGATTGAAAGCTAGCAGATGAAACAGCACAGCCCTCAATGGGTAAAAGAGGGGCCCCTATCGGGGCTTCCATCTGCTTCTCCTTCTGTACTGCCTCCCCCTTCGTGGGAGGAGGGGGAGACCGCTCCTCCTCTGCCGCTCCCCTCTGCGGATATCGGCGGCTGGTGTGGGATCGGAGGCATACCTCACAGGGCTGTGATTCCAGGCAATCTGCATGCGCTCATTCCCAGCAAGTTCAAATATAGGTTCCCCCGGGAGAGGATTCCCCGGCACCAGAGCTACGAGGTCCTTGCAGTAGAAGACAATCCGAACGCGCCGCCCTTGGCCCCCCTCCCCCCGAAGAAGCCGCACAAGAAGAAGTCGATATTTGGCATCGCCAAGCGTGTGCAGCAGCGGAGACTCGAGACGCAGCAAGCAAGCGATAGCATCATGGGGGCAAGTCGAGACTATTCGAAACTTGAGACTTGGGGAGCCAGGGGCTGGGTAAAGGACTTCAACTGTTTCCTCTGCACAAGCACAGACTATGTCAGCGAAGAGCAGACGCAGCTGGAAGTCGAAAATGCACAGCTGGACGAGGCGCTAGCAGAATACCAAGAAACAACGAGGGCTCAGGCACTGCAGCTGACGGAAGCGAAGAAGGAATTCGAGCAGAGACTCTTATCCAATCAGAGAGAACGCGAAGAAGCTGCTAGGGATATCGTGGCCGTAAAAGACGCCTTGCAACGCATCCAAGAGGAGCGCGATCATTTGATGGAGCAGCAGAAAGAGTCAGATTCACGGCAATGCCATGAACAGTTTTAAAGCTGAAGGCGGCTCCTAGCGTGTCTTTATAATAGCTCGCGTTTCTCTCTCTCTCTTTGTCTCTCTTTGTCTCTTTCTCTTTGTCTCTCTTTGTCTCTTTCTCTCTCTTTGTCTCTCTTTGTCTCTTTCTCTCTCTCTCTCTCTGGCCCCCTTGTTTCGTACTTTTGCAGCTGCTCTATGGGCATTCCTGGCGCTATAGCTATGTGGAAGCAGCTTCCTAGGATCCTTTTTTGTGTCTATGGGGAATGGGAATCTGGGCGTGCTAATGCTGCTGCTGCTCCTCCACTCGTCGCTTCTCTGGGGGTCGAATTACAGGAGCGAGTAGACGGTATAGCCAGCCCGTCAAAAGCAGCAAGCAAGCCTCCTTCTGAAAGAGAGCAGACTGTCGCAGCTTTGTGCCTTACTGGCCTCCTTGTGCTGGGAACAGCGTGTTCTTTGGGGAGGAGGAGCGAAGGCGAAGAAAGAGAGAGAGCTGGAGCTAGCACTAAGGCCCTTATTCATTCTGTGTTCTTCCAGAAAAGCACAAAACGCGTGTGAACTTTGGCGTCTGTTTTCCTCCTTTGTGGTTTCCGACTTAGGGCTGACAGGTCCCTTGCCCTCATACGCGAGCGTATAGGCGCTGGAATGAACACCCTCTTCCAGTCTCAGGTGGCTAAAGAATTACCTTATTAAAATTCTGCTGCTGCCGTTCTGTACGGAACAGCGATGTCAGAGGCATCTATAGGAGCAGTCCAGTTATGGCCTTCTCGGATGAATGTGGGGTGGTTCTGGATGGGGTGGGGGCTCAGAGTGCTTGGCATGTGTGTGCTTCGGCTGCAAGGCGTATACATATGTATATATGTCATACTCGTAGTGCCTTGTTGTCTCTTCAGACAGAGTACAACGAAGAGCTGATTGAAAAAATGCGGACCTTTTGTTTGGGAGTTACAGAAATAATTAATAAGGCGCTACCTGCCGGTAAGGTTTCCTGGATATCTGTTCGTACGTCCTTACAGATTGCCATTTTTCCACTCGGATCTCGTTGCCTCTGTCTCTCTCTCTCTTTTATGTCTCTCTATTACAACAGGTCTAGGGTCTCATACCTGGATATATATATATATGTATATTTATATATGTGTAGATGTGGCACTTTCTTCTTTTCTCTCTAGAGGCTCTGTGCGCCTTCTGACTGGTTGCTTTGTGCTATGAGGAACAAGCGCAGCCGATGCCTCCTAGTATGCATCGCAAAAAGCGTGTTTCCTGCATGTTGGATGTGATGCCGAGTTTGCTTCCGCCTGTCTGCGGATGCCCGTGGAAAATGTGTGTGTGTGTGCTGACACACCCACACCCACCCACTCTGTCTCCCTCTCTCTCTCACAGAGCGCACAAGTCGGTAGGTGCAGCATACCGATCGATTGTCGCCGCAGTTCTCGACAAGGACGCGAGGCTTTTGCTCGGTTTGCGTGTGTCTTTTCCGTGGGAGTTGCTGCAGATCGGATTCCTGCGAAGTCGTCTCTTCCCCCACTCCGCGCGACGCGCTCTCCTAGCCCTGTGGTGGCTCCTCCCAAAGAGACAAAAAAGGCGCCTGCGCAAAAGCCGAAGAAGGAAAAGAAGGTAAAAAAAGGAAAGAAGAAGGCAAAGGTTCCCAAGAAGAAAGCAAAGAAAACGCAGAAAGGCACCAAAAAAGCAAAGCGGCCGAAGAAGGTAACCAAGCAAGCGAAGCCGAGTAGTCCCAGCGACAAGACCCCGACTCCTATTGCAGCACCACAGAGCCCTCTTGATTTCAAGTTTAGTGGCTTAGGGGGTCGTTCTCCCTTGCTACCGTTTGCGTTTCCACTGGACTCGTCAGGCCGTGAAAAAATGAGAGCAGATGCTCTATCGAGTCTCCGATTTGTCCTCTACCCCGGAGCGTTTTCGGAGCTGAGAGCCCCCCAACCTGCGGACGAAGCGCGCATCCTTTTGGAGCGAAGGCTCGCTGCTCTAACGGAAGCCGCACGCCAAACACTGGAGCCAGAAGAATGCCTGGAGGCGAGAACCAAGGAGGAAGAAAGGCCCCCAGAGGCAGGAAGCGAAGCGCAGAGTAGTCGGCGTGCCAGTAGAGAGAAGACTCCGATAATAACAACACCTCCAACCCCCTCCGTACAGCCTCCCCCCATCCTCCCCACACCTCAGGAGATGAGGCTGCGCACGGAGGGGGTCCCCTCGCCGAGTCTTTCTCCCAGGGGTTTCCCCCGTCAGAGCCTCTCTCCAACCCCTGAAAGGGGCTTGTCAGGAAAGGCTGCTGTCTCGCCTCCTGCGGCGAAAACGCCGTCCGCGCCTCTGTCTGCCAGAGCGCAGGTTCTACTGCAGACAGGTGACAGCAGCAGTCCGACTGCGCAGCAGATTCCACAGCCGCCGAAAGAACCAGCAGCACCACTCCCAGCTCGTGAAGGAGGTGAGGGACGCTTGAGCAGCCGCAGCGGTATTCTGCCCACGTCGACAGAAGAGGCCTCTGGGCAAGTCGAGCGCGCCAAGGGCGCCGCGGAAGAAGAAGCTGCTGAAGCATTCGAAAGCATACGCAAGAACTCTCTGGGGCGTTTGTGGTCTCTGCGGTTCCCCCCGCAACTTCCTCCTGGCCTTGTCAGCAAGTTGACGCTCATCAACACACCTGCGCGAGCAAAGACGCTCCCGATTTCATTCTCCCATCAAGCCTCTTCTAAACCCGCCAACGAACGGGCACTCTGAGAAGGGAGCCTTGGCCACGGCCTCTGCAATAGAGCCTCCTCTCCCACGAGAGCTGACGAGAAAAGATTCTTCCTTTCTGCTTCTTCCGAGGCATCCTCCTGCTTGCTTCATTGAGACAAACAAACCCTCCTTCCGGCTGGCAATTCGGATTCTCCGACTCCCCAGCTCTGCCTCTTTCCAAAGTCTTACGAGCTTCATTCCGTGGCTTGGCTTGCCAGTGGGGCAACCCTTTTCCCCGCGTCTTGGGCGAAACTTGACTGTCGTCCACTGCTGCTCAAGGAGGAAGCTTGTTTTGTTACGAGTCCTTAAACAGCCCCTTCCCTCGTCGTTATTCTGTGTTTGCTCTTCCGCTCACCTTTGGTAAGGCTCTCTGCTGGCCCTATTTTGCATTCGCTACTCCTTTTATTTAAAACGGCGCAAAACGTTTCTCACGCTTCGCCTGCCTCTCTCCCAACTCCCGAAGCGGGAATGTATCTCGCCCTGGTATGGGCCCTTTTTGCGAGCTCAGCAGTCCTTGCAGCCACCTCCAGACTGCTGATCTGTCCTGTTTGTGGTGCCCACGGAAGCAGTCCTTTGAGGAAGGCCCATATAGGGGCTTTTTCCTGCCTGAACAAGGCGAGAATACTGCTTTTTCGCGTATGGAGGCGAGACAGCGAACCCGTAGAGAAAGGCGCTGGAGTGGTAGTGATCGCCAGCCAAATGAAGCTCTCAGGACTCGTGCAAAAAAATAGCTAGCCGTTACGCAAAAAGGCTTCTTAGAGCCAGCCGTCTAGGATCCACTTGAACCCACACGAAATATAAGCCTCTCTGCTAGCATATACAGGTAGAGCACATACATGCTTGCACCAGGGGTGGCTTTTGGAAGGGCCCTGAACGCATTCGCATGATGTGTAGCTACGTTTAGGCGCTTTATACAGCCTTTTTAGTTTTTCCCAGGAACTAAGTGGGATTCGCTCTTGTTGGCCTGGGTGGGCACTGCGTATATATATGTTAGTCGTTGCAGCATAGCTTTAGCTCAATGCGGTGCAAATCAAAGTTGTTCAAGTGTGTGAGCTGGTTGCCCTGTGCAGCGAGCTCTGCTTGCTCCTGGTGCTTAGAACGTCCAGCAACGGGTACCCTAGCTGTAGGCTTCCACATAAAAATTTCCGTGAGGCGACGCTGAGAGTTCTGCAGACTCGAAACAAACGTAGTAAAAAGTCGTTATGCGTTCTTCTAACAGACTTCAGAATCTGCCGGCGATTCCCAGATTTTCGATAGCAAGAGACAACGAGGGTGCCGGTAGCTGCATCCCCTGCTCACTTCGAGCATTTTTGACAGCTAGCTGCACATGGCAGCTACCGCATGCCCACACAACACTGGGTCTTATTGCATCGAGGGGCTGAATTCTGCACTGAGTGAGATCCATGAAAAGCCAATCCCTTCCTTCTACTCGTATTGACTGTTGGTCTAATATGCAGCCAGCATACTAAAGGTGCCAAATTGTTAATTAGCGCGGTACACGAAGCTGCCCTTCAGCCTGTTTGTGAGGACCGTGGGAGGTGTGAGGAGGATACGGAAAGGGAGACGAGCGCTCTATTGGTCGAAAGACACTTGCACGCTGCTCATTCTTTTTTTATTGATTTATGGGGCAGACGTGTCGTCCTATGGAAATCCTGGGTGAAGCGTTACACACCCCGTCAAACAGCATTGCATGCGAGTGTAACAGGCAGGAGAAAATTGTGGAGGGCGATACCAGCAGGCTTTACGCCGAGGCGCTTTCTTGTGCGCCGGTATCTTTTACGACTCCAAAACTCCAAAGCTCTGCGAGGCCTCCAAAAAGCCCTGTAACATGCTACCCCCGCTGTTTGCACGCCTCTTGAAGCCACCCACCAGACTTTCCGAGACTAGCCCGTGGTCAAGCAGCGCGTCAGGAACCTCGCCAACTGCCGCTCGACTCGGCTCTTTTTCCTGTCTCCCGGAAAGCTTGACAAACAGGTTCTCCTGAGGACTGTAGACGGGTAGGGGGGCGCGTGGGGTGTGTGGGAGTGCCGGCTTTGGAGGGAACAGACAGCGCGCGGGTAAGTGCCAGAGCAAGGCAAGGTACTCCGTGTAAACGGGACTGGGGAAGGGAATCGATTTTTAAGAACCTCTATGTGTTTTGTGCGCACAATATCAACTAAGACATAGGGTTTGTGTTTTAGCAGAGTTTCTGGACCGCTAAGGCCATGTACATGCAGCCAACCCCCTGGGGCCCCTCGGACGACTCAGGCCGCTCTTCGATGTAGTACAGGATTTCCATGATATCGCGCTTGGAGGCGCTCTCTGCATCCTTTTCTCATTTATTCGCTTTGTGGATGTCTTCGAAGGTGTGCAGAACAGGCATAGGGCCTCTACGCATGAACAACTGAGGGGCCTCCTCTAGCGGCGGGCACTCTTCCCTTGAAAGAGCGCGGCAGCAGCTCCTACCCCGGAAGAAAGCGACGTCTACGGCCCCTTAGAAGCTGAAGCCTCCCTTCCCACTGAGTTTAGAGCTCCATATATGCGCAGCCTCCCCCAGTCTCTGCTCGTTCCCTCAGCCAGCAAGCATCTAGGGGGTGTGAGGTCGGCCA
Organism: Cyclospora cayetanensis; assembly: GCF_002999335.1. Lineage (NCBI taxonomy): Eukaryota > Apicomplexa > Conoidasida > Eucoccidiorida > Eimeriidae > Cyclospora > Cyclospora cayetanensis. The sequence continues at coordinate 44,303 of NW_020312038.1, read as the reverse complement.
GCCCAACCGCAGTTCGCAAGTCTTGACACCAGATGGTCGACACCCAGCCGACGCCACCCCAGGGGGCCCCCCCGGAAGGGGCCCCCGCAGCGCCTCCCCATGAGGCGCCCCCCCCGGGATTTCCCCCGGAGGCTTCCGCAGCTGCAGGAGCTGCAAGCCTTGCAGCACACCCCTCACCTTCCGAGAATTCAGTCCTCGGGAGGTTTGGAAGCGCCGCTCCACAGGCTCCCTCCGTCGCCAATCCGCAAGCGAAGCAGGGCCCTGCAACACTGCAGTCCAATCCGCAGTTCTTCGTCGATCAAAAGAGGGTCAGGAATAGCGGGAGGCTGTGGCAGCTCCACTCTGCGTCTCGGCGCTTCTCCGAATACTCTAAATGTGCCCCTCTCTGCAGGGCACATTCAGATTCCATGCATGCGGCCTTTTGAAGAACCCGACGGCAGCTCCTTCGGCGTGCAAGCGTCGTTGCTGCAGCGCTTCGTTTTTTTCCCCTCTCTCTCTTTCTCCCTCTTCCTGGGCGTGCAATGACATAAACGCTCTGTATCTATGCCCTTTGGGGGTGCGCAGACGCCATGCATCATTCTACCGCTTCAGTGCGCTTCTTCCTTTTCGTGTCTGTCAGTGCTGCCTTTCGAGGCTTCGAGTTGTGTCTTTCCACGCCACATCATAGCCTTTGCCGTGGGGGGACTGCCTTGCATGCATGGCGTGTTGCACGCCTGCTCGTGGCAAAGGCCATGATCTGCGTTTCTTGCTTCCTGCTTGCACTTCGTGCCTGGGAGGCATTTTTTTTGCACAGAAGGGAAACTTGAACGACTGGCGATGGCGATGTCTCATGCTCGGCTGCAATACGCACTGCGTGGTGCTGTGTGTGTGCGAAAAGGGGGAGCTTCACGAGCTGAGACTTCTGCTTCGGCAGCTGCCGATGGAAAAAGATTTGAATCGGCAGCGCGAGGTTGTCAAGCGGGTCATTGCGTACATGACGGTGGGTATGGATGTTTCTCGACTCTTTTCGGAGATGATCATGCTTTCCTCTACGCCAGACACGCTTTTGAAGAAGATGATTTACTTGTACCTCACGAATTACGCTGGTAAGGCGCACGGAGGGAAGAGGCAAACGGAGGGGTTCAAAATTTGTTGGGCGACGTGAGTCCGTGAAGAGCTGGACGGCGTGGAGTTTTGTGCATGTGTCTATGCGTCTATGTATGTGTGTATGTGTGTGTATGTATTTGTGTCTGTGTGTGTCTGTATGTGTATGTGTCTATGCGTCTATGTATGTGTGTATGTGCGTGTGTATGTGTATGTATGCCTCTGTGTGTCTATTTGTGTTTGTGTATGTGTCTGTGTATGTGTCTGTGTGTATGTCTCTGCGTGTGTCTATGTATCTATGTGTGTCTATGTGTCTGTGTCTGTATGTCTCTGTGTGTGTGTCTGTGTTTGTATGTGTTTGTGTATGTCTCTGCGTGTGTCTATGTGTCTATGTGTGTCTATGTGTCTGTGTCTGTATGTCTCTGTGTGTGTGTGTCTGTGTTTGTATGTGTTTGTTCGAATTTGGCGTCTTTACGCGTATGGCGGGGAGTGCTGGTTTGCGCTGTCTCAGACACCAATCCTTCTCTCTCTATATTGGCAGTGAACGCCTTTCAGAAAGACTGCGGCGATGTCGATCCGCGGCTCAGAGGCCTCGCCATCCGAAGTCTCTGTTCTCTTAGGTCGGTTGTCTTGGAGCTTTTTTCGCTTTTGTAGGGGAAAGGAGGGGGAAGAAAGGGAGGAAGGGAGAGAGAGAGGCAGGCATTATTTTCACCTTCAGCAGCGCGTGTTAGACGCCTCTTGACTGCCCTCTGTTTGTGCTGCTTCCTTCTCTCGGCCTTGCCATGGCGTGTGGGGATTTCGATGTGTGGGGAGGTTGGCGTGTGCAGAATTCGACGTGGGGGGATCTTGATATGTGGGGAATTCGATGTATATGGATTTCGATGCATGCGGATTTCGATGCATGCGGATTTCGATGTATCCTGATTTCGATGCATGCGGATTTTGAGGTGGGGGATTTCGACTGCAGTTTGCATCGGCTGCTGCAGGGTTCCAGAGATGATTGAATATATCGAGCCGGCGCTGCAGCGAGGCCTCTCAGATCCTCACCCCTACGTGCGTCGCGTCTGCGTCATGGGTTTAGTGAAGCTGTGGCGGCTGTTAGGTTCGAAGAAGGAAGAAGAAGAAGGCGTCGGAGAAGAGACGTCTTTGTATTCGCACAGCGGCATTGCAGCGGCGCTTCACAAGGCTCTCTACGACACCGATCCGCAGGTATGCGCGAAAGGGCGTATGATGCTCCAGTCAGACAGCTGCAGAGGCAGAGGAGGTCTTGCGAATATGCAAAGTGCTCTTGGCAGGCCTGGTGGCAATGCCTCTTGCGAAGAAAGCCATGCCTGTGAAGCTTCTGGCTTTATGCAGGTTGCTGTAAATGCAATCCACGCACTGAACGAAGTCAATGCCGAAAAGGGAGGTGTCCTTGTCACGAAGGAATTGATCACCAGCCTTCTTAACAGGTCCTATAAATATACACATACAAATACACACACATAGACATAGAGAGACACACATAGACATAGACACACATAGACATAGAGAGACACACATAGACATAGACACACATAGACATAGAGAGATACACATAGACATAGACACACATAGACATAGAGAGACACACACAGACATAGACACACATAGACATAGAGAGACACACATAGACATAGACACACATAGACATGGAGAGACACACACACACATAGACATACATAGACATAGAGAGACACACACAGACATAGACACACATAGACATAGAAAGACACACATAGACATAGAGAGACACACATAGACATAGACACACATAGACATAGACACACATAGACATAGATACACATAGACATAGACACACATAGGCACACCCTGCACCCTTTAGAGCGTATTGAGTCGTTAAGCTGCAGGATTTACTCAATGCGTTAGCGTATTAGGCTCTGGCTAGCTGCCCGCGCGAGCGCCCGCAGAGGTAGCTGTTGGTGTGTGTGTTGAGGACTGGCGACTGCGGCTACTGCCAACTTTCTGATTTCTCTTTTTCTGCAGGCTGAAGGAGTTCAGCGAATGGGGGCAGTGTGCCGTCCTCAATCTGTTGGTTTCCTACGAGACGGAAAGCGAAGAAGAGACGTATGATATTCTGAACATTCTCGACGATCGGCTCAAGAGTTCTTCTGCGGCCGTTGTGCTGGTCAGTAGGGTGGCAATGATTGGCTGGCGCCAGCTAGCCACAGCCAGCTAGCCGCACATCATGTAGCTAAGCACGCAGACTCCTGGCAGCACTCCGGGATGCAGAGCTCACTGGAGAAAGCGTCTCTTGAAGGCTGGGTAGCTCAATGGGGAGGGGTGAAGGCAGGAGGCAAAGGCGAGGCTGCAGCGCGGCCTTTCGCTGGCTAGCCAGTTGGCTAGCCCACTGGCTCAGTTGGCTCAAGGCATGAAAGCAGCACCGTGTATTGCGCAAAGAGACTACACTTCGTGTGTCGGTGTCGAGGTGGTGTTTTTCAGTCTCAGGATGCATTTGTGGATACTTGCTTCCCTGTTCTTAGGGCTGCACGCGCGGCTTCTTGTGCTTGGCGAGAGGCAGCGTCACACTTCTTCGCCAAGCTCTGAGCCGCTTGGCACCGCCTCTGCTGACTCTCGTCTCAACGAGCTGCGCAGAGCTGTCGTATACCGTTCTCCAGCACATCCTTCTCCTCCTAGAAACACGTAAGCAGCCTTGTGAACTTGCTGAGAGGGAGCATGCGGATCCTCGTGTGTCGAGACCTGGCTGCCACTGAGTCTGCCACGGCGCTTGGAGGAAAAGTTTTTTTTCTCTCTCTTTCTCTCTCTCTCTCTCTTCAACACACAGCGTGTGTGTGTGTGGACGACTTGGAGCTCTCGAGGGGGTGTTTTTTGTTGCGACATGCAGTTGGAGAGGCAGGCTTCACGCAGGTGTTGGAGGGAGAGTATCAACAGTTTTTTCATCGTTATAGCGACCCTTCCTACGTCAAGAGCGTCAAGCTGGAAATTCTGACTGCAATTACCACAGAAGTACTGAGGAGGCCGTAGAGACACCGAAGCGGCGTAGAAAGCACTCTGCAACACCCACGCTAGTTCGGAAAAAAAACCTTCCCCCCTTCCCTCCCCCCGCTGAAATCAATCACCTAGCAAATGCCTTGTCCTCTGGGAACTACCTGAACTCCCTTTTCCTTCCCCAAACTGCCCCTGCCCCCCCTCCTTCAAACTCCCCCCTCCTTCCTCAAACTCCCCTTCCTCCTTCAAACTCCCCCCTCCTTCCCCAAACTTCCCTCCCTCCTTCAAACTCCCCCAGTAGAGCATAGGACGATGCCGTGCACCCCACCAGGGAGACCTTGCAGGTGCACAAGATCGCGATTTAGGGAGCTCTGATGAGCGTTTTCTAGCTGCCGCCGATCTGTGTACATGTGTGGATGGATGGTTCTGCTGCAGAGCAACGTGACGCAGGTTCTGCAAGAGCTGAAAGAGTCTGTCTCTGATGCCGACGTCTCTGTAGGCCGGCAAATTATGAATTCCATGGGACGAATAGCGCTGCAAGTCCCTTCCAGCGTTGATGAAGTGGTGGATTTGGTGAGCTGGAAGCCGATGCATGTTCGCCTGCGCATATGCGCACATGCATGTCGAGGGTGGGCGCGACAGAGGGCACTGGATTCGAGGCGATCGCTTGCAGGCAGCAGCTAGGGATGCAGTTCGAGAAGCGTTCTTTCATCCGACGGTGCAGACAAGGGCCTCTGTTGCTGACGTGTGCAGCCTGAGCGGCTGTCGCGATGCCGTTCTCCTTTTAGCTGCAACTGTTTTGTGCATCGATTCGTTGTGAAGAGGCTTCGACGTGTTGGCTCTGACTTCAGGCGCTTTCGCTGCTCGAACACGACGTCCAGTTCATCATTTGCGCTGCGTTCGCGGTCTTTCGAGATATTCTGAGGAAACACCGGCAGGTAGGGGCCCAATGGGGAAAGAGCAAAAGCGTCTGCAAAGAAGCGACTTCACTGATAAAGGAGGGGCTGATGCGTCTGCCTTCCCAGCCGGCGCGGTGTCTCCCCCAAGGGGACTGCCAGCGAGAGGCGTTGCATTTCATTTAAGAAAATTCGAGCTGCACACCCCTCAGAACACAGTGGCTGTGTGTTCCTAAAGGCCTCGATCCGTGAGCGGCGTTTTGTGCTTCAGGTGATCGACAAAGTCGCTCCCGCAGTGGAACGCTTCGGGCTGAAAGTCTCGGGTGCAGATCTCGCCTCCGTCCTTTGGATTATTGGTGCGGCTTTTTGGCGCTTCGCAGAGGCTGCAAACCTGTGTGTTCGTATGAGTGTATGTGTGGGCTGTGTGTGTTTGCGTGGGTAGAAGTGTGTATTTGTGTGTATGTGTGGGTGTCTGTCATCGCAATCACTTCTTAGGCGAGTTTGGGGCGTCCATTCCCCAAGCGCCATACATTTTGGAGACAGTCGTCGAGCGATTTGTGGAGGAAGAACCCGCAGTCCAGTACGTCTGGAGTAGAGTGTTGTTCCGCTTCGCTGGCTCTCCAGCTAGCTGGCTAGGCAGGTTGGCGCAGCAGCAGCGGCAGCGGCACAGGCATGGGGAGGCCATGCGAAGGACTGCTGAGAAGCAGCAGCTTAGTGAAAGGGCGTGCAGCAGCCGAAGGCCGCTATTCGGATACATCGCTTGTGTCATGGGAGCTTTTCAGGCTGGAGCTCTTGACAGCGGCGACAAAACTGTTTTTCGTGCGTCCGGGTGAAGTGCAACCCTTCTTTGGGTCGCTTTTGAAGCAGGTGGGGTATTCAAAGAGGGTATCTATGCGTTTGTCTGCGCTTTAGACCACCCTCCCTAAGCTCCTGAAGCGCGTCTCCGTTGCTGGGGCCTAAGCGAGCATCAAAAGACACGCAGTCTTGTAGCTGGAGCTGTTGCGGTTGCCGCGCTGGCTACTTCCTCAGTGGCGTGCACTGAGGTGTGCGACTGGCCAGTCAATATGAACGCATATATATACATATATATACATATATATTCACAAATGTGGGCATATGTATTATATATATATGTATGTTCATAAATATTCGTATGCAGATCTAAATATTTCCTTGCGCAAGTCGTCGTGCAGCTGGCTTCCCCGCAGTTGCGCGTCTTCTTCTTGCTGCAGGGCCTTGGGGAGCACTGCAATTTCGACGTTCGAGATCGCACACTCTTCATCTACAGACTGATTCGAGCAGATATCGACGTACATGCGCTGCAGCCGTTTTGCCTCTTGCATTGACTGCCACTCTGATCGGAGGCTCCTGCTGATCGCGGGGAGGTCGACGGCGTTCTTCAAACCGTCGGCAATGCCAAATTCGAGTTCAAAGTGTGTGTGGGCGCGCGCAGTCGGCGAAGACCGTATTCTTAACGCCACTGCCCCCCATCGACGTCGTTAAGGTACATTCTTTTTGCTGCCTCTAGGGCTTGGCCATACGGCTGCTAGTAGGAAGGCAGCTGTTTGCCTTAGTGTAGTGCATCCTAAGGCATTGCTGCTGTCGTGCTATTTGTCTTGCTCTCTCTCTATCTCTCGCTCTCCGTGTGTCTCTAGCTGCTCCTCCTTCTACACATTTGAGTCACAAGTTGTGAATACCCAAAAGTATACACATCTCCCTCTCTCTCTCTACGTCTCTTTTCCCGCGTAGGGCCTTCCACATGCACACACATATGCATGCGTGTAGACATACGTGCATATACATATATACACATATATACACACATATATATATACATATATATATATACATACATATATACATATATATATGCATATACACTGTACATGTATATGTGGAAGTGTATATATACTGTTTGCACTGGCAGGTCTGTTGGCTCAGTGGTCTTGAGCGAGTGCATGCAAACTGTTTATCGAGAGCCCGCGCTAAGTTCTTTTGGTGGCCTCGCCTCGAGTAGTCATTCGCATGCCTATGCACATGCATAGATGGTAGTTGATTTGCAGGTGGTGTAGATGTGTTTGCGGCTGCCGCGAATGCGTCTGGTTGCACCCTACGTACTGCTGAACCGAAGGCGCAGAGGGAAGGGGGGCTGGCGGCCCCTTTTATGTGTCGATGTTTTGCCGGATTTCGCTGTTTGCGATTCGGGGGTCTGTGTTTCGTCTCTGTGTGTGGCTTCTGCTTCGCGTGCGGTGGTGCTGTGTGTGTGTCTGCGTGTGTCTTGATTCTGATGATAAAGCGTGGTCTGAGGGGTGCGATTTCTCGTAGACGACGGCGGCAGCGGAGGTCTCTGCTGCCTTACTCGCGGAGCTGAACACGCTCGCCGTTGTTTACCGGCAGCCTAGCAGCGCCTTCCTAAGGACGGATCCCGTCATACCTTTCTGTGGACACCCCGTGAGGCTGCCGCAGCCTACGCCCCTCACGTCTACGGCACAGAGTCTCCTGACTCCCCATCCCCCCTTCTCGTCTGAGGCTGCCGGCAGCCTGCTGGATGCAGCAGCTCTGGCAGAAAAGCAAGCGCTAACGGAGGCTGCAGACAGCGGCAAGGCGCTCTCACCCGAAGGTGCACTCAAACTCCGTGAAGCTGGGGGTACGGCAAGGGCTTAAGGGCTGTGGGGGTTTGTCTGCTGGCCTCCTCAGTTTAAGGCTTCTTGCAGCGCTCATTTCTCAGGAAGAAGCGTCTACGGTTGTGGTGTCGAGTGGCTGCAGCGGATCTTTTGGACTTCGCGTCTGTAAACGAGCCGCTCGTCAGGTGCGTCCGCTATCTTTCCCAGACTACCCCGAAATTCGAAGGAACCTGTGTGGGGTGTCTTTGTCGAGGGAGGGGAGGGAGGGAGGAAGTGGCAGCCAAGGAGCCACAAGGCGTCTGCTTTTTGCCTCCCGAGGTGGTCACTGTGGCTAGTCGAACGTCTCCAGAGAGTGCCAAGGCTGCCTTAGAGAACATGCCCCCAGTCAAACCTTCCGCCCTGCCCGTCTTAGGAAGGGGGCTTTTTGTCGCCGTGCCGAGGCTGCCTCCTGCTGGTTGATGGGGGTCTCTTGAGCGCTGCTGTCGGGTTATTTTTGCCGGGGATATGGGGGAACATTTTCCAGAACAAGGTGCAAGCAAGGGCAGCTGCATGTGCGCGACAGAAAAGTCGTTGCGTGTATCTTCATAGAGACTCCCCTCGTTCGTTTTTGGTTTTGTATGCGGGGGGGGGTCGTCGGGGGCAGGGAGGTTTCTTCTTCAGAGGAGGCTCCCTGCTATAAACAGTCGCCATGGGGTGCTACTGCGGATTCCGTTGCTTCTCGCTTTTCTCCCTGCCCTTCAGATTGCGGCCTGCCACCCCACTGAGCACCTCCGAGTTTCAGCAGATGTGGGAAGACGGGATGCCTGTGCAGCGAAGTGTACTTCTGGCTTCTGCATGGCTTCAGCAGCAGCAGCCAGGACCTGCGCCCATCGAAGCTGCCGCGGCGGAGGCAAATATCGCTACAATGGTAAGACGACAGCGGGGGACGGCCTGGGGTAGGACTGCTGTTGAGGCAGCGAGTGAGGTTGGACTTACCTGTTGCGGTTTTTTGCGGCTGTGCGTCGTCCTCGATGGTGCAGGCGAGTGGCATATTGGACGGGAACGTCCTCAAGATGTTCCTGTACGCCACGGATGAGTCAAGGTGCGTTTTCCACTACGCATTTTGTGTCTGAGGTTATTGGGGAGGGAAGGACGCTATGAAACTGGACTTAAGGAATTGCAAGAGAACTGGCTGTGGGGCGAGGGGTTCCGACGGTTAGGGGTGTGTGGGGGGGGGGTCCGGGGTAGTGTCAAGCAGGGGGTGCTGTTCGGCAGTCGTTCGGGTGTCATCCGATGCGTCTCTCCTGCATCGTCGGGCTGTCTGGGTGTGCAGCTTGACCTTCCTCTGCGAGTTGCTGCTGCTGCCTAGTCCTCCGACGCTGCAGCTCCAGGTCCGGACGGCGCCTCCCGCAGAGCCCTCCAAAGCAGAAAGCTTCATGGACCTGTTGGTGCAAACCCTTAGCAATAGCCGCGTCATCAAACGCTGAAATTCCCACCCGAAAGCAGAGAGTCTCTGCGAAGCGCACAACCTTAGGGGCTGCGGTTCGAGGGTCCTCACAGTGCCACAAAAGGGCGGGGGAATGCACATCTAAAGAAAGGCAGATGCAGTCCTCAGCCGTCCGTCCTGGGGAGCGCCAGACATGAGCTCCTACATACATGGGCGGGAAAGCCAGAGCGGCAGAGTTGGGAAGTGTGAAAACAGGCAAGCTGAGCTGCAAACTCGGGCGATTCGCGACAAAATCAGAGGGTGCCGGGTGACCACTTTCGCATGGTCTTTTATTGGGCCCGCCCAGGGGCACGGTCGATTAAGCAGCTTCCCCAAAGCGCGTTCGCTCTTTTAAAATGTAAAGAGAGCCATCGACACTGTTTTCGAAAAGGAGCGTCCTGCACAACGTTCCCGCCGGGCGCCTTTCTATGGTCAGGGGAAACGCCAAAACTCAATAAATCGTGAACCTTGCGGAGTCTTAAACGCGTTGGTCTGTGTTTCCGGGAACCTACTGCTACCTCCTATTCGCTTAGCCCTATTCTTTCTGGTCCTGTGCCGAACGGAACGAGTGCGCTAGATTTGGTCAGTTCCTAAGAGGTGCAGCAGGGGGAGGGCGATCAAGCAATATTCTCTCTGTTTCATGTGCGCCGGCGAATATTTCTTTCATATAGAAGGTGCGCTGGGGGGCGGGGGAGTAGCCGCAAAGGGCTCGCGCAGTGGCGCCTTTCAAGACACGCACAGAGCATGCTACTCGCAAGTTTAATTCATAAAAGTTACTTTTTTCTGGCTCGCAAGTAAGGTTTCGTCTGTTTTTTCTAGAGTCGGAGAGTGCACGATGAAGAATCATGACGTGCACTCCGCCCTCTCAAGGGCAGCAATGGATACTTTAGATTCTCTAGACCAGTGCCGCCCGCCGCCCCTTAGGGCCCCTCAGAGTCTCCTAGTCCTTCGAGTACTCAGGAAGGCAAGTGCTTTCTTCGCAACCAGCTTTGTAATCGAGTTTTCAGTGATAAAAGTACTAGCGTATAGGTGCTTCTTTGCGGTCCGAGGCGGTCATTGCCCAGCTGCGGGTGTACAGGCGGCGGCATCTTCGCACACTGCCCGTGTGGACAGGGGGCCAGCGGCTGTTGTGCAATCGCCACACCTCTGTGTTCTCTGTGCGCTTCCTTTCGAGAAGACTCAGCTTTCACATCGCTTCCTCCTTGTTTGTTGTGGAGTGACTGCTTCTGGCCCCCTGAATCCGCACATACGCAAGGCGCGTCATACTCTCGCGGGCACCACGCCTGCGCCGTCAGGCGGAGAGGGCGTGCGCTCTGACTCGCTCTTCGCGCCAATGGCGCCAGATCCCATCATTGCCCCATCCGTGCTTGCCAGCGACCTCTCGCGGCTGAAGGAAGAAGCACAGCGGATGCTTGGTGAAGGATGCGACTGGCTGCATCTGGATGTCATGGTGAGGAGCTGCACCGATTCGTCTTCTGCTGCGCGAAGATGTGCTTCCCACAGCCGTAGCTTATGACTGCCAGGAAGGCGCGTATGGAGGACGGGCGCGTTACGAAGCTGAGCAGCGCAAGGGGATCAAAAGTCTTTCCTCCACTGAGAGAGGTCTTTGTGCTGTGCTGCCTGCACCATTGTCACCCCCATGCGCACCGCAGCAGCATCTTATTTACTTCAAGTCTTTTTGTATTCACTGGTTTTCTGGGTGCGTCTGTGTGCAGGACGGGTGCGTCTTCACATGAAGTGTATACTGGAGGTGATAGTTGATGTGTGCGTGCACGTGCGGGGAATAGGGGCCGCCTCTCACAGCTTAGGCAGCGAAAGATGCGCTCTTGCTCTGCCACTGCGGAAAAGCGGTGCTAAAGAAGGCACCGCATGAGGACAGGAAGACCTCTGTAACGACTGAACATATATTTCCGTTTGTTTCCGCATGCGGGTATCTCTACTTTTCGCCCCTGGTGCGAGCAGTGGAGACAGGCGGCGTCCTTCCTGTTTTTGAATGCTGCCTCGCTTCGCGCCTCTCTCTCGAGTGTTTTATGTGCTTCTTTCAACCGGGGATGTCGGCTGCGCACAGGCACTTCGTCCCGAATATTTCTTTCGGCCCGCCCGTCGTGAAGTGCCTGCGTTCCAATCTGAATCCTTCTGTTTTTCTGGATGTGCATCTGATGGTCTCCGACCCGTACAAGTGGGTGACCCCCCTTGCGGAAGCTGGCGCCTCCCAGCTGACTTTTCACTTTGAAGCCGTAGGAGAGTCTGTAGAGGAAGCAGTGCAGCTCAGCAAGGCCATTCGCGAGAAGGGGATGAAGGCAGGCTTGTCGATTAAGCCCAAAACTGAAGTTGAACGCGTCGAAAAAATTCTGCGCCTCGGAGCCGTAGACCTGCTTCTCATCATGACTGTTGAACCCGGCTTTGGCGGCCAAAAATTCATGAAAGACCAAATGCACAAAGTTGTCAGAGCAAGACAACTCTGCCCTACTCTCAACATTCAGGTACGCAGGCAGCTTTTAGACGGCGAAACGATCATGGTCGCCGGTTCCTGCGCCTCCGCCGCATACACCTCGCGTTGCCGCAGCGGGAGTGAAGCGCCGCTCTCGCTGCCTTCCTCTCGCCCCTCTCCGTGGTGGTGCGGCTCCAAAGGTGAGAAAAGTGCGCTGTACTGCGTCTTCTGCATCTGCTCCGCTTCAATCAGGTGGACGGAGGCCTCGACACAGAGACGGTGAAGGAAGCAGCGGCAAGCGGTGCGAACGTCATTGTTGCAGGTAATCAATGTACAGCCTAAGACGGACTCTTTTTGAACGCAACTTCTCCAACCCCGCGGTCTGCCCGGGGGGTGCCGGTGCGAGCTACATGGCTGACTAGGAGGGAACGGGAGGAAGGGGGGAGGGTGATTTTTTTCGCTCTGGTTTCTGCCGTCGCTCACCCCCGCACTGTGTCTGGGAAGCTCACGGTGCATTGCAGGCACCAGTCTCTACAAGGCAGACGCGCCTCGGACCCTGATGGAGCATATGCGAGAGGTGCGTTGCGAGGCGCGAGCGATTTTGCTGTTTCGCCGCCGCTCACCCCTTGCATGAATGCCGTCCTCTGGAGCCGGGGCCGGGGGTGCTTGTTGCTGGTCTGGCTACAAAAAAGAGGCTCCTCTTTCGGCTGCGCGAATTTGTCTCTGTTGCCTCCTTCAGGCGATCCGCTCGAGCCAACAGTCGCATGCACAAGGCTTCAAGTCGTAACGCACCAACATGAAGTTAGCGCGGGAGCCAACTGAGGCCTCTAATCTAGCGCCGCCTTCACACCGGCCTGGCGAAGCCCTCTACGTGGCTGCCACATCCTCACGCACTTTGCTAACTCCCACACGCAACCGACGGCCTGCTTCAACCTCACCCTGCGTAGTAGCTAGTGGATTTCGCCAGGGGGAGTGTACTGCCGCTTGGGCATCCGCAGGAGCCCTCCCTTTTAAACTTTCTTAGCTGTGTCTGTAGGAGCTGCGTCTCGTATCTCTCTTTTCTTTCTCTCTCTATCTTTCATGCTCCTTTTTCTCTGCTCAAGGTTGCAATTTTTCATGGGTGCTGCATGAATTGCCATGTGCACTGCTTGTGATGTGCCCCCTGTGGGCTGTGCACTTTCTTTTCGCACGTCGCTAGCCGACAGCACATCATCGCTCTCTATGAACCAGTCGTTGTAGAAAAGAACGCGCGGGATAAAAAGAACATGTAAAAACGAACGCCTTAAGGCGAAGGGAGGGAAGGGGATGGGGTAGGAATATAGGAGGGGAGACACTGCCCTTTGAGAGGAGAGGTGCAGGGAAAACCAGCCGCATTCGGTCCAGTCCACCAACAGAAATAGAAGTTTTAGTTTGAGGGCGGGCAGTGGCAACGTTACATGGGAACGCGGCGATTGTAGAGCTCCTTTCGTATCTTTTGGCCGCCCTTATTTCGTACTGCCTTTGGGGACGTCCTCCCACCTAGAAAGTGTTGGCACGTCATCATCCTCGTCTGGGGGCTGCGCCTCGTAGTTCTCGTAGAGTTTGAGCTCCTTGGGAGACAGACGAAGAGGATCGTCCTCAGGATCAGCCTCACCCCTCCGGACGAGCTGCACAAATTCCCTGTTGATGCGCTCTGCAATCTCAGGCGACCGCACAAGGCGCCTGTAGGCAGCAGGTCGGCCCTTGAGGAGTTCTGGCGCGAGAAATTCCATGCCTGTCGTACGCATGCGCACATTCGGGTGTGGAAGCCACGACGTTGGTATACAAAAGCAGAAAGGCGGGTGTCTCCACCAGACTTTGCATGCATGCAAACCGGTATCTCCATGACCACGTGGAGAGATAACAGAGCGATGTGGGATGATTATCGCTTCCGTCGTATGAACGTGTATGGCTTCGTGCTTCACCGCTTTCCCTCAAGCTGAACACCTCGACACCTCTTAAACGTCTAGGGTGGTGCAGGGTTCGCCGAAACACAACCATCACCTCAGACACATGTGGCTTCGTAGTGCAAGTTGAAAGGGCACTACATACAGGTGGATTGTTTCCTACAGCACGTGTCAAGGAAAAACGTGGGGGACCGCAAGGAAGCTTGAAATAAAATGAGAAACCATTCGTGGCAACAAAGACACAAACTGTGTGCTATTCAGAGCGGATTCACCAGAGGAAAGAGAAGATAGGGAGCATGTAGTCGCTCGCCTGGAGATACGCACTGCCTCCCCCCCTCTTTTGAATCTATGAAGACGCTGCACACATGCAAACGAACCTGTGGGTATGTCGTCCTGCTCAGAGAGCTCTCCCAGCTTCTCCTGAAAGATGGGAAGAGTCCACTTCTTTGCGAGCCGTTCCTCCGGACTGAGCAGCAGCTGTAATCTTCCATTCCGAAAGATGTAATCTGGCGTTTCATCCGTTTCTTCAGATCCGAGCCCTCCACGGCGCCACTCCTCCAGTGCCATCTCCATTCGCAACAAGGCACTCTTCATCTCCGCCTCGCTAAGTCCTCGTCCCCGATATCTCCGGCGTCCATTCGCGCCTTCGTGGTTGCTTGTGTGGCTGTCGTTAGGCGCGACATTGCTGCATGCAGTAGGTGCACTCTTCCCGCTGCTGCTGCTGTTGCTGCTAGAGCTGCTGCCGAGACTGCAGTCTTCGTCGGGGGGCGCAGTCGTAAGGGCAGTAGTAGGCGCAGGAGTGGGAGTACTAGGAGTGGCGCTACAATTATCACCAGTACTACTACTGCTGCTGGCAGCAGTGGTGGTGGTAGCAGGGGCAGGAGGGTTGCTCGTACCACCACTACTACCACCACTACTACCACCAATGCTGCTGCTGTCACCACTGGTGCTGGCCTCCCCCGCATCCCATGAGTAGGTGCCGTCGATCCCAGACCCCATAAGCAATCCGCCTGTCTCTTTATCTCGGTAGAGAAGCTGCGTCTCCGGCTTATAGAGCCAAAAGCCTGGCGAATAGCCTCGAGGATTCTTCGGATCTCTATTCAGCATGGAAACGGCAGGATCGGGGGGGCCAGCTGCGCCTTCAGCTGCCGACGCTGGCAGTGCTCCTGCGGCAGCAAACTCTCCTTCGGGGAGATGCAGATATGCCCAGTCTTTGAGGTAGTCGTCATAGAATGGTCTATCGAGCACGAAGGAGGCGTCGTCGCTGGCGGGGAGGTTCTCCTTGTGCCGCAGCAGCCACTCCACCATGTCTTCGCCCTCCGTATCGAGCTGCTGATCTTCCCCCAGCTCGTCTGCGTCTGCGACAGCTGCAGCCGCAGCGTCTGCATTGGCCGTTGCTGGGACTGTGTAAGTACTGCACTTGCCGTAAAAGTCGAGCTGAATCGCCTCCGTCAAAAGACATGACTCGAAAAAGCGAAAAAAAGGGGCACGCACCATAAATTCCTTGGCTTCCAACGCATTCTCTCCGAAGAACAACAGCCCCTCCCCTTCAGAAACTGCCGCCAGTGACTGCTCCTCCTCAGGCTGCTGCCGCTGCTGCTCTTCTGCCTGCTGCTGCTCTTCTGCCTGCTCGAGCTGCTGCTCTTCTGCCTGCTGCTGCTCTTCTGCCTGCTGCTGCTCTTCTGCCTGCTGCTGCTCTTCTGCCTGCTCGAGCTGCTGCTGCTGGGAGCGTCCTTGTCTACACTGCGTGCTGAGCTCCTCTGCGTTGCTCTGGATAGACTTGAGCACAGGCTTCTCCAGAGGCATCAGGCTGACAGACTTATCCCACGGATTGTTGGAGGCTGCGATTTCTTCTGCTGCAGCCAGAGAGGCCCTTGCCGCTGCAGCCGCTGCCTTCACAGGTGTGCCTGTGAAAACACCCTGCAGCATTGACACTGCAGATTCCGCAAGACGAAAATCTGCTGCTGTTGGTACAGAAGAGGCCGTCTCTACGTCTGAGGTTGCTGCTGTTGGCAAAGAAGAGGCTGTCTGCATCTTTGTCTCTTTCTCTGTCTCTGCTGCAGTTGGTGGGCTTGCGGCATTCGCTACTTTCGCGGGGGGTGAAACCCTTGAGGCGTGGACGGCTGCGGCAACAGCTGCAACTGCATCTGCAAACTGCAATCGCGTGTTGCTCTGTCTAGAGTGGCTCTCACTGCACGCCAGCTGTTGCTGCACTTGCTGCTGCATGTGCTGCACAGGCTCAGGGGCAGAGGCTGCTGTATGCGCCAGCAGCTCGGCAGCTGCAGCCGCAGCGACGGCGGCTGTGTGCCTCCTTTGCTTGAAGCGTCTGAACGTTCTGAGCTCCTGCTGATCCGTCATGGGCAGCAGCAGCTCAGGAGGCAGCAGCAAATCTTCCGCAGTGTCTTTGCGGGGTGTCAGCAGGAAGCATCGCCGATGGACAGAGTTACTGCGACACAAGAAGCGCAGCTGCTGCTCAGAGGCGAACGTCAGTGTGCGACGCCGCTCGCTTTCTTCAGATGCGTCTACGCCAGACAAGCCCTGTGCGGCAGGCGCATGCGAGTTTCCGCAAGAATCAGCAGAAGCAGCAGAAGCAGCAGAAGCAGTAGTAGCAGGGGGAGATGTTGGTGGCTTCTTGAAGAATCCGAGAAGGCAGTAGAGACGATCGCGCTCAGCAGATCGCCTTTCCTGCTTGCCCAACAGCACGTGCTCGCCAGTAACGTCCTTGCATTCGTAGATGTGCTGTGCACTGTACAGGCCTGAAGCCGCAGCGGCGCATGCATTATGCATGATGCATGCATGATGCATAATGCATCATGCGTCATGCAGAAGGAAGGAGGGAACAGCAAGACTAAAGGAGAACCTGCACACGGCAGCACTTGGAAATAGAGGCAAAAGTGCCTGACAGACAGAGTCCATCAGCAAAAAGTATCAACCCCAGCAGCTTTGCTGCCGCCCTTGCGACAAAAAGACAACGGCAGCACTCGCTAGCAGCTCACCTGCGCGGCACTTAGGATTCGAAAGCACGAATTGTTGAGCATGATGGAGAGAAGGGGCCGTAAACACCATGTAATCTCCCAAGTAGGGTGAAGCTAAGGCTTCCTGCCGTCTCGTAGTAGCTGGCGCGTCTGCTTCTGTTGTATTTGTTGCTGTTGTTTTTGCTGCTGCTGTTTTCGCTGTTTTTGCCGCTGTTGTATTTGCTGTTGCTGTATTCGCTGTTGTTGTATTTGCTGTTGCTGTATTTGCTGTTGCTGTACTTGCTGTTGCTGTATTTGCTGTTGCCGCGAGTTGGTCTTCAGACTTACCCTCCTGAAGGGGGGGGGTGTCATACAGCTTGTGCAGAGAGTCTAGGATAGGTTGCGTGTACGGTTTGGGGGTAAGATCCTGCCGAATGCTCCGAAGCTGCAGCAATGAGAGAACACGGCCTGCCACGTCTTGCAGCTGCGTGGAAGCGCGTGCCCACGCGAGATGCGGCAGATGGAGTCTTCTGTGCGCAAGACATTCCCACAGGTAGGCTTCTGAGTTTTCTGCATGCGCAGCTACCTGCTGCGGACGCTGTTGGAGCAGCGGAGGCAGCTTGAGGAGGGAGAGGCAGGCATACACACGCCAGCCGAAAGGAACGGAAGGAGCAGCCTGCACGCAGCAGCAGCAGTGCAGACGTGCGCTATCGCGCATGCGAATTTGTGCGTGGGGCTGCATGCGTGTGGCGAGAGGGAGGGTGTGGCAAAGAGTCTCGAAAATCGGAGGGTTTAAGCGCGTCTAAAGACAGCGAGCAACACGCGCACAGACGCAGCCAGGCTGCCAGAGAGAAGGCGGCCGTCCCCTCATGCAGGGGGATGAAAACAGAGGCGACAAGAAGGGGAAAGAGAGTCAGGAGAGATGGAATAAGGGGAAAGAAAGTAAGGCAAGAAGTAGTGTTTCTAACAAGATCGCTCTCTCGGATAGGCCTCTTAGGAGAGTGGCCAAAAGGCGCTCTGGACGAAGCCGCGGGAATATGCGCGGCTCGTCCGTAGCTCTCTAGACAAAACAACGCAAAAAACGCAAGCAAGCGGAGTTAGGCGAGGATCTCAGGCAAGAAAAGGAGGAGAAGAAGAGGGTGGCAAGAAAAGGAGGAGGAGAAGAAGAGGGTGACAAGAAAAGGAGGAGAAGAAGAGGGTTACAAGAAAAGGAGGAGAAGAAGAGGGTTACAAGAAAAGGAGGAGAAGAAGAGGGTGACAAGAAAAGGAGGAGAAGAAGAAGAGGGTGACAAGAAAAGGAGGAGAAGAAGAGGGTGACAAGAAAAGGAGGAGAAGAAGAGGGTGACAAGAAAAGGAGGAGAAGAAGAGGGTGACAAGAAAAGGAGGAAGAGGCAAGGAGAAGGCAAGAAAAGGAGGAAGAGGCAAGGAGAAGGCAAGAAAAGGAGGAGAAGTTGGCAAGAAAAGGAGGAGAAGTTGGCAAGAAAAGGAGGAGAAGTTGGCAAGAAAAGGAGGAGAAGTTGGCAAGAAGAAAGCGAGAAAAGGAGGAGAAGTTGGCAAGAAAAGGAGAAGTTGGCAAGAAAAGGAGAAGTTGGCAAGAAGAAGGCGAGAAAATGAGGAAGAGGTGGTAGGGGGAAGAAAAGAGGAGCATGCAGTGAACTATATGATCGCGTATGATGTGCTGCAATGCAGTGCATGCCTCGTTGTGTTTGCTGAGAGCTGAGAGGGGAGAGATGTGTTTCCACCTGCGATCGGATTCCAGTAAGGATTGTAGCGATGGTAATTTTGCACATTATCCCCGCTGAAGTAGGGACCGCGTTCACGTGTATCATCATGATTTTTATCGTTTTCTTGCTGCTGCTGCTCTCCTTGCTGCTGCTGCTCTCCTTGCTGCTGCTGCCCTCCTTGCTGCTGCTGCTCTCCTTGCTGTTTGCCTTGCATAAGACTTGCCTGCTGCCGTGCGAAGCGACTCCTCTCCTCCGGAGAGATCCAAGCCTCTCTCTTCACTGCATCCGCTGCGTGGTGTTTCAGCTCCGCATAGTCTGGCCTTTGTAGGTTGGCATGCAATCCAAGCGCTTCTGCAGCATGTGCTGCAGAGGAGACTGCGCCTTGCAGAGACAGACGGAGAATTGCCTGCTGTTGCTGCTGCTGCCTTGTCGCTGCCGCCTCTGCTTCTCGCCGCTGCTGCTGTGCAAGAGCATCTTGCTGCTGCTCCTGCTGCTGCTGCCGCTTGCTGCGGCGATCTGGAATCGCTGTGTGCCAAGCAGGCTTCTTTGCGTGCAGCCGCGTGAACGCATAACGCGCGCCACTGAAAATGCCGCATCCACTGCTGCCGTCTCCGCATAGTCGAAAAGCGAGCACGCCTGTGGAGGGCAGCGAGTGCAGCTGCAGCGAGTGCAGCTGCAGCGAGTGCAGCAGCTGTACCACGAGCAAGCTTGCAGCAACCGCTCCTAGCGCTAATTGCATCCAGCATGCCATAAGGCTCTCAAAGAGGAGCTGCCGACGATGTTGCTGCATGCATTACAGAAAAAAGCTCCCACCTCCGGTTGGCTGCAGTGGTGCGCACGGATCGGCGGGAAGGGGCAGCAGCGCTAGTAGCAGCGAGAAACCACAGCCATCAGACATCCTTCACTTGCATCTGACTTCCTACTGCTGCTTGAGCTACTAGTGGTGCTCCTGCTGCTTGTGCTACTAGTGCTGGTATGCATGCGCACTTGCAGCTCGGCTGTCTGAAGCGCTCCCCGAAACTTCCCTCTCGAAGGTACGCCACGTACAAAACACCCAAGACGGGCAAACGCTACGGTGTTCAGACACGCCGTGCATGCGCTCGAGTCGCTACGGTGTCTTTCGAGGAAAACCGCCTGTCCAGATGCTTCCTAAAAACTCCGCTACGCCCACATGCCGAACAACAGCAGAGCAAGACTGCTGTCGGCTGCACTGTCTGCCTACCCGTCACCCTCTCTGAGACTCGCGCGCACATAGACCATCTCGCCTTCCTGTGTTGAATCAAACGATAATTTAAAAGGAAGAAAGCGTTTTATTCCTAAGCGCGACGCAGGAGTCAACGCGTAAATCGGGGGGTCTGCGCAAAGTCGCACTGCGCATGCAGCGATCCTCGGGGCTGAAAATCGATGCGGCCATATTTCTGCGTGCCCAAGTCGCTAAAAACTTTATAAAAACTTCTGCAGCCAGCTGTGCGACTCTTCGAGCGTCAGTATTCCGACAGGTGGAAGCAGCGGCGCGTGTGTTGGGGGTTGTGACTCGTACTTTTGCCGAGGTATTTTTCACGCCAGTGTGTGGTACCCTGATTCAAGAAGCAGCTCGAAGAGCAGCAGAAGCAGCAGCACGAAGAGCAGCAGAAGCAGCAGCACGAAGAGCAGCAGAAGCGGCAGCACGAAGAGCAGCAGAAGCAGCAGCACAAAGAGCAGCAGCAGGAGGAGCCGGTTGTTGGCAGCAGCAGCGTCTAGGGATGCATGCGGCTGTGCTGCAGCTGAACGCGATCACGCATCGTAAGCGCAGGAGCTTGGGCAGCAAGACGGAGCAGTTTTTGCCTGAGGAGACGATGCATTACAACTGAGCTGGAGGCACTCAGCTTCTTCGCGGCAGCAGCAGCAGAGCCTCCTCTGCCCCAGCCTCCCGCTATCATCTCCACGAGGCAGCTGAGAGATGCAGCGAGGTCACATTGCATGGGGTATTCGCGCTGCTGCTGCAACGGGGGCTGCTTCGGCGACTCTGCCTGCAGCAGCAGCGCCAGCAGCAACAGCACCAGCGCCAGCAACAGCAGCGGCAACAGCAGCGCCAGCAGCAGCAGAGCTCCCGCCGCCGCAGCGTCCCCTATCGCCAGCAGCAGCGGTAGAAGCAGCTCGCCAGCAACTTCCAGAAGCTGCTCGCTACGTCGTTCATGCCGCACACTTCCAGTACACAACAAGGCCGCTGCAGCAGCTGCTGCAGCAGGCGCTGCATCGCTGCCGAAGAGACTTCCACTCCTGCTGCCGTGTAGCCCAGCAGCAGCAGCAGCTGCTGCTGCAGCAGCTGCAAGAAGCCTCTGCTCGCGGAGAAGGAGAACGTTTCGCCGCAACGGAGGCAGCCGCAGCTGCGAGCAGCGTCTTAAGGACGGCGCTCCTGCAGTATGGCAGACACAGCAGAGAGCTGCTGCTGAAGCTCTTGCTGCTGCATGCACAATGGCCACAAATGCAGCAACAAGTCGAAGATCTCATTGCGGAAGCCTCTCAACTCAAGCAGAAACGGATTCGCATTCGAGACGTCATCCTCACCGTACGGCTTTTCTCTGCTGCTGCTGAGTCTAGAGTTATTCCTGCTGAGGGTGCAGCCCCCTCACACCAGCTACATACTGCTCTCCGTAGTGGCGCCTTTTTTTCAGCAGCAGCAGCAGCAGCAGGGAAGGAAGCAGCATGGTGGAACGCTTGGCAGCTCAGTCCACGTACACCTTGCACACAGATAGACACACTCATAAAAATACATGTTTTACGCATTCAATCCACTTTCGACGTATATATATAGACATATACATGAAAAATATGTATATATATATGTATATAAATATCTATATATATCTATATATATATATATATATACGTATGCGTATATATATTTGTGTATGAATGTGCACTTTTGTACTCGCTGCAGCAGCAGCTGCAGCTGCAGCAGCAGCAAGTTGCGCTGCTGCCTCCACCTCCTCAAGTAGACGCTGCAATGGAGATCCTCGCAACAGGTGTCTATCAGCGGCTGCCTCTTTTGCTGAGTCAGCAGCTGCTGCTTTTACCGCAGACGCGGCAGAAGCAGCAGCACGCCAGCGTAGGGGATTTAGAAGATCTCGACGGCATCGATGAGGCCTATCAACATCTTGATCGTGAGGCTGTTGCTTGTGCTGGCGTGGCTTTTTTTGCCGACGCTGCTGCATGTTGCTACAACGCATGTGTCGTAATTCGTGCTGTTTGCTGCTTGCATTGATGTGTGTATGGGTGTGTATATACGTATATGGGTGGCTATCTGTGTGTACCTGTATGCATTATACGTGTATGTGCTATATAAATATACACACATAAATACACACACATATATATACACACATACATACATGTATAGGTATGCTTCCCGGCATGCTTCTGTCGCTGCTGCTGCTTCTGTTACTGTTGCTGCTGCTGCTACTACTGCAGCCGAAGAATGTGTAGAGACGCGCAAGCGGCTCCAAGACGCCTTGCTGCTGCAGCTTTTGACCGCCTCTTTGAAGCAACAAGCCTTCCAAGTCCACCTGAAAGCGAACGGCAGCATCCACATAGAATTGCCGCATCTCTGCACAGTGGAAGCTGTGTCGGATGTTTCTAGGCAAGCGAAAATGCTCCTCCCCTCTTCCCCTCTCTCCCCATCCTCCTCCGTTCGGCGATCTCCCTGAGTTTTCCTGTGCCCTTCCTTTCAGCAGCCCACCCACGTCTCATAAAGGGTAGTAGTTCGTGCTGTAGAGCACTCCTGGCGCTGCAGAAGAGGGCTAGCTAGCTAGCCCTCTTCTGCAGCGCCAGGAGTGCTCTACAGCACGAACTACTACCCTTTGAAGACGCGGCAGCTCGCTTTGAGTGGCGACTGCGCCTCTTAAGTGGAAGCTGTGAGAGCACTCTACGCGCCTTAGGGGCATTTTCCAAAGGCTTTTTTACCACACGGAAGGAATAAAATTGCGTGCTGGCTTTGGCGCAGCTTGCAGATACTGCGCGTTCGCCTCGGCATGTTGGAGGCACTTGGATTCGCTACCTCCCCCGCTGCTGCTGCTGCTACAGCGAGTCTTGCGGCAGACAGCAACGCGCTGGCGCTTGCCGTCTTGCGGCAACACACGAGGACGTCCGTCGAGGCAGCAAATGTGAGGGCTGCCGCTGCTGTAACGCTGCATTTGATGTGTGTTTTTTTGGCATGTATGTGCGTTTGAGGCGAAACGTGCTGGGGAAGCGGGAAAGACGGTTACTGCACTGCCACAACAGCCGTCGAGATGCTGTAGCGCATGCTGGAAGTGATGCAGCTGCTGAAGCACATCTGTTGTATCTGTCTGTCTGTCTGTCTGTGTCAGTGTCTCTGTGTCTATGTCTGTGTATGTGTGTGTTGCTTCTGCGGCTGCCTGTGCGCTGCTGCTGCTGCACCGTGTCGTGTGCTGCAGCTCGCGAAGAGGCGGGTCGAGTTGGCTGCGCTGAGAAGACGCACTGCAGCAGCCACCACTAGCAGGCAGCGCAGCCTCTTGCTGCAATTTCAGTGTATTCAAAAGGCAGCGCGTAGCCTGGAAGTGCTTCTGCCGAGCGAGCATGTGGCTGCCGTGGCTGCAGCAGCTGCCGTCGAGGGAGGAGGCGACAGGAGCTCAGACGGCAACGCTGAGTCTCTTGAGGCTGATGATGGCTGTTCAGACGCGAAGGGCAGGGAAGTTGCCGCTGCAGCAGCGGCAGCAGAAGCAGCAGTCGAGCATGCAGGAGCAGCGCATGCTCCGCTGCAGCCCTTCGACGCCTTCGGGTGTATTGGCTCGGCTTCTCGTCGAGTGCTGCTGTGTATCTGCCTGGATTTGCTGCAGCAGCAAGCGTTGAGGCACCTCGCCGTCTCGACAGCTCTCGCAGCAGCTGCCAGCAGCAGCAGCAGCAGCAGACACCTCTGCAGGGAACGGAGGCTGTACTTCGTGGCGTATGTTGCCCTCTCTCATAGCGGTGCTCTTGCCTCCTCTGGAGCATCTTCGGAGTCGGTAGGCTTTGCAGCAGAGGCTCCTGCAGGGTCTGCTGCGGCAGCTTTAGACGATTCGTGCGAAGCGCCTACTGCGCTTGCAGGAGATGCAGCAGCAGCAGCAGCAGTCGCCACGCAGCTCACAAGCGGCAGCGCAGAGCTGCCTGAGGCGGATGGCGTGGCAGCTGCTCTTGCTGCATCCTCTGGAAGTGCTTTTGTACCGCTGTCGACGGCAGCAGCAGCGGCAGCCGCAGCCGCGGGGGGAGCCTCTGCAAGACGCGTGTTGCTGCACCTCTCAATCCTCAAAGACTTCGATGTGTCTTGTGGAGGTCTACGTGCGGCAGGCTGCGACTCAACTTCTTCGCCTGCAGCCACTACAGTGGGGAAGCATCAAGAGGAACGCGCTTTTCTTCCAGGGGGTGATGGCAACACCGTGGGCGCTGCAGCGATCGGAGGCTATCCTCCATCCTTGCACCGGCACGAAGAGCATGAGCAGCAGCATGAGCAGGAAGAAGAGCGAGAGCAGCAGCATGAGCAGGAAGAGGAGCGAGAGCAGCAGCAGAAGTTTCGGCAGCAGAAGCAGCAGCATGAGCAGGAAGAAGAGCGAGAGCAGCAGCATGAGCAGGAAGAGGAGCGAGAGCAGCAGCAGAAGTTTCGGCAGCAGAAGGAGCAGCACGAGCAGGAAGAAGAGCACGAGCCTCAGCAGAAGTTTCAGCAGCCAGTACTTCGGGGGTTCAAGTGTGAAGGCGTTGCGTTGCAATTTTCTCTCGACGTAGTTCACTTCGAGGAGTTGGCGGTGCATCTGTGGCCGTTGCATGCGTTGATGCAGCAGCCTCCGCGGCAGCAGCTCACTGCAGCAGACTGCTTTGCTTTGCGAATTCTGCAGCAGCAGAGCTGCTGGCAGCGGCTGCAGCAGTGGCGAGGAGACCGCATGCAACTCGAGCAGTGGCTAGCAGATTCGGCCGTCGCGCTGGGGTTGTTGCAACTGCTCACTCTTGCCTATTATCTGTCGCCGAAGAGCAGCCGCAGCAGCAACGCGGAGCCTGCGCTCGAAGCGGAAGAAAGTGCAGCAGCGGCGTTTTCTCGCCCCCCCCCAGCAGCCGCTCTTGCGGCTAAAGCTGCGCCTGATGCGCTGCACTTCATTGTGGAGGGCACTGCGATTTGCCTAGACACTGCCAGCTCCTCGCCGCAGCAGCGTCTGCGGCTGGATAGTGGCACCACGTTTTTGCGGCTGTTGTACAGTGACATGCAATGCGACCTGCGCTTCTGCTCGACTAGTGGAGCGGTGCTGCTGCGGTGTCTCTGGCTCCCTCCAAGGCTGCAGCAGCTGCTGCAGGAGGCAGTGGGGGCACATGTAGGTGACCTCCTGCTGCTGCTGCCGCTGCTACGCAGCCTGGCGCTTTGCATGCGCTTCGCTGAGCAGGCAGAGGCAGCAGGAGCTGCTGTGGTGCCTGCCGCGGAGGTAGGAGCAGCTACGTGGCGACCACCGCTACAAACTGCTGCTGCTCCTGCCGCTGCTGCTGCTGTACTGCTACCTCCAGGCAATCCAGCAAAAGCAGCAGCACCACCATCGTCAACACAGCCGCCTGGAAGCGTCTTGTCTACTGAGGCTATCGACGCGCTTCGGCGTCTTCTGCACTGCGATCCTCAACGTTCCGCTGAAGCTGCTGAAGAACTGCTCCTGCAACAGCCTCCGCAGCAGCAATCACAAGATCCTGCAGCGGAGAGCGCAGCTGCAACGCTCTTCCTGCGCTTCTCGCTGCAGCAGCAGCAGTCGCAGCACGATGCCCCTCAGCAGGCAGTTGTTGCTGCCGTCTTTGACGCGCATCACTGCATCGCAGCGTCTTACCTGCTTGTCACTGCCGCCAACAGCCACAAAGCTGCAAACGCGGCAGCAGGGATGCACATGCCGCTCGCTGCTTTCAAGGAAGACGGCCTCCTGCAGCGTCGCGATTGCGTCTACGCGACAGTTAGGATAGCGCATCCGCCTCTCAAGCTGCTGCTGCAGCATGCACGCCTCCAGGTGAAGGAGCTTCTGAAGGAGGAACAGGAGGGATGCATCAAAGTCACTGTGCAGCAGTACATTGCTGCAATGCAAGACTTGCTGCTGCAGCAATCCGCGCTGCTTGCTTCGCTGCAGCAGCTGGTGCTGCAGCTGTCGACCTCCATTCCCTGCTGCCTTGGTCCCGTGCTCACAAGCGACGCTGCTGCTGCTGCTGCTGCATGCGCAGCAGCAGCAGCTGCTGCTGCTGCTGCAGGGGATGCCGAAGTCGCAGCCACCGAGCTCTCCCTCACGGCTGCGCTGCGGCAGCAGCTGTGGCACGATGGACGCTGCAGCAGCGACGAGACGGCAGAGCAACACTTTCCATCGCTGCTGCAGCAAGAACCGCAGCAGCAGCAGCAGCAGCAGCAGCGGGGGTTGCTGCTGCAGTGGTGTTTGCAGCAGCAGCCCTCGGTGCTGCTAAAGAGCGGCGCAGGAGACTTTGCAGACTGTGCCGCCACAGCAGCGGCTAGAGCAGCAGCAGCTTCCCAGGAAGTGGAGACTGCAGCAAGTCGTAGTCAGCGGCAACACATTCAGCAGCTGCCACCTTGGCTGGTGTACGTTCACGGCACGAAGCCTTTGGTTTCTTTTGTTTCCGTTCCAGGGGACCGCTCCAAAAGCTGCTTTTCGCTGCTGCTGCGAGAAGAGGAAGTGACAAGCTGCCCTATCCTGCAGCAGCAGCAGCAGCAGGGGGGGGAGGGTGACGCTCAGTCGCGTTTGTTGCTGCAGCTGCCACCGCTTCGTCCTGACGTGCGCATCACTTGCATGCTTGAACGTGTTGCTAAGCAGCGACAAGAGCAGCAACAATGGTATCGCTGCAGCAGCTGCGCAGCCACAGCCCCTCTCGGGCCGAACAAGACTGTGGGGTTTTTGCAGCAGCAGCAGCAGCAGCAGCAGCAGCAGCAGCAGCAGTGGCGGCCTGAAGACAAGGGCGCTGTGCATGCAGCAGCGGTAGCAGCGGAAGAGCTTGCTGTGTTTCGTCTGCTGCAGCAGGAGGCAGTAGAGCTGCAGCGTGAGTGGAGCGACATAGTTTTCCTGCAGCATTGTCGGCCGTTCTCGATGCAGTTGCGCCTTGTGCTGCTGCATGCTCGTGCACTGCTTCACACCGTAGCGGCAACATCTGCCGCTGTCTCGAGTGTGGGGACTGCTGCTGCTGCTGCACGGGCTGCAGAGGCGCAGCAAGAAACTGTGTGCTTGCGCTTTAGCCTCCAGAGACAGCAGCAGCAGTGTCAGACGGCGGTCGAGGTTTGTTGCAGCAACGTGCTGCTGCAGCAACTGCTGCAGCAGCTGCTTCAGGCGTTGCTCAGCAAGGCTGCATCTGCAGAACAGATCCATAAAAGCAGCAGTCCTCTACGCCAACTGCTGCGGCTGCTGCTCTGTGGGGCTGAGGTTCTCAGCTGCTGCTACCGACTTCCTGCTGCACTCCTGTGCTATAAATCCTTCCCACCGCAGCAGCAACAACAGCAGCAGCAACAGCAACAACAGCAGCAACGACAGCAGCAACAACAGCAGCAGCAACAACAGCAGCAACAACAGGTGATGCAGCAGTGGTATCAAGCAGCAGAAGCGGCGAAAGGCGGAGGTGTTTCCTTGCTTCCGTTTTACGTGGATAGCTCCGCAGCGGGCAGTCGCCTTTCAGCGGCAGCAATACCAGCAGCAAGTCTCAACACATGGGCAGCAGCAGCCGACGTAGAGACACCCAACTTGGGGGTAACAGGCGACTTTGAGCCGGCAGACTTTTTACTGCCTTGCCTGCTGCTACACATCGATGGAATGCCGCCTCTGCTGCTTCGACAGCACTCCCGCTGCCGCGCGTTGGTATCCATCCACGTCGTGCTGCAGGAAATTAGACACGTGCGACAGCAGCAGCAGCAGCAGCAGCAGACTCAACAACAGCACAGGGAGGCTCCGGGAAAGCAGCCTGCGACACGCACGCTGACGTATGTCTCGGCAGAAAGCCTCGACAGCAGCGCAAGTGGAAGCGTGGCTCTGTATTCCGAGGAGTTTGTCGTAGGTTTGTGCCATGTGATCCAGCAGTTTGCTGCTGCTGCAACTGCCGTGGCGACGCAAGAACCGCTGCTCCACACAGAAGGGGGCAGCGACGGAGCAGGCGCAGCAGCAGCAGCAGTGAGGCATCTCGTTGGAGGGCGAGGCAAGAGCTGTCTGTACACCGCACAAACCCTTCGACAGGCGTTGCGAGGACGTGTTGTGGCTCCGTGTCTGAGTTGCACTGTCAGTTCTGCCGCGGCAACGGTGCTGCTCTGGCCTGGACTGTTGCTGCAGCAGCTGCTGCTGCCGCTGCTTCAAGTGTGCAGATTGTACGCCTCCTTCGAAGCTGCTGCAGCAGCCTTTCCGGCTGGCGAGAGGAGCTCGAGACTCCGCCTCGCTGCTGCGCATGAAGCCTTGCTGCTGCGCCCTTCCGGCTCTCCGGTAGCCTTCCTGGACCTGTCACCAGCACAACAGCAGCAGCAGCTGCAGCAGCAGCAACTGCAGCAGCAGCAACTGCAGCAGCAGCAGCGCATGCAGTTGGTGCTGTCTGTGGCTCTTGTGCAGCTGCCAGAGGCACTCGTACTGTCGGAGCCTAGGGAGAAACAGGAGCGGGAAGCCGTGCAGAAGCTAGGCACACAAATCGTTCTCCACTGGTCAAGTGCCTTGACGGAGGCTGTGCTGCTGCCTCTCGATGAGCGGCTGCTTCCTCCAGACGCGTCTCCCTCAACTGCCGAGGCGGCTGCCGCCCATTGCGACTCCGAGCAGATCAAAGCTGAAAAGCAGTCAACGAGATCGCCGCAGCAGTGCACTTGTTGCAGCCAGCCTTGCTGCAGCAGCCCTCCCATATCCCTTCGCGCGAGCGAGACTGGAAGCTTCGACAGGCACGTACAGCCGCTGTTGGTACTTGTGCTCAGCTTGGCGCTTCTTCCTGCGTCGCTGCACAGTCAGACGATGCGCTGCTGCCGCTGCGGAGGCTCAGACTGTGCCTGCTTGGACGCTTGCCACTGCAGCCTCAAGCCTGACGGCAGCAGCAGACGTTTTATTTGTGCCTGGCATGCCTCCTACCTCCTTGCCTGCGTCTGTCCTCGCGTCTTTGTTGTAGAGACACGTTTTTCCTCGTTCTTTGGCAGATGCACCACGATAGGTGTGCCGCTACGTTCTTAAACCCGTTGTTGCCGCCTCGCTGCTTTTCCTGCGCGCGCTCAGGCGAAATCGTCTTGCCCCCTTCGCGCAGCTCCAATTGCAGACGAATGCGGAGGCAAGGGGAATTTCTGTACTGCAGCAATTCGTCAGGTAAGTGGCATCTGCAGCCAGGAGTTTAGCCAGAGCTACTAGAAAGCGCGTGGGGGAAGCCAACTGAGCCCTCTGCCGACTAGTCGGTGTAGGCGAATCGCCGCTCTCTTCGCTCCCCTTTCTTCCCTCTGCATCCTTCGAAGCATTTTCTTCCTCTTGCTCTGCTGCCCGTCTCGGGAAATCCTCGGCGGCTTCAGCCACGCGACGATCCACTGCACCTGAAAAGACTCCGCCAAGGCAGAATCCGCTCTCTCTCGCAGTGCGCTTGCGTCTCCTCTGCAGCCTTTTGTGTCCTCTGCTGCCGTTTTCGCACTTGACGCGCTTCACTGTCTATTTACACCAGCAGCTAGAGGTAGCGGCAAGGGCTGCAACTGCCATGCCACATCCCAACGGCGGCAGCAACAAGGGGAACAATAA
Source organism: Cyclospora cayetanensis (assembly GCF_002999335.1). Classification (NCBI taxonomy): domain Eukaryota; phylum Apicomplexa; class Conoidasida; order Eucoccidiorida; family Eimeriidae; genus Cyclospora; species Cyclospora cayetanensis. The sequence goes on along the minus strand of NW_020312038.1, from coordinate 15,495 downwards.
GGATGCGACTCAAGAGTTTGCATGCTGGCTCCTACAGCCCCTCAGGAGCATCTTGTCTCACGTGGCGATGCATGCAGCGCTTGCTGCTGCAGCTCTGCGCTGGCAGAACGGAGAAAAGCCTCTGGTGAGTGCCCGGTGCAGCAGCAGCAACACCGACGACCCCACCACGCTAGCAGGAGCAGCAGCAGCAGCAGCAGCAGCAGCAGCAGCAGCAGTGCAGACGGGAGCTGCTGCCGCAATTGCAGCCGAAGGACTGGAGGAAGACTTCAGAGTCAAGAGAGTTTTCGTTATACGGTCAAGGGCCTTAAGACGATCCGATTTGGCGACGAGTGCTGCTGCTGCTGCTGCAGCAGCTGCCGCATTTCCGGAAGACAGTGCCTCTTGTGCCGCTGCAGCAGACGGACTTACTGCAGGCGATGCTTTCTTTGCAGCGTACTACGGCGTAAACATTCGGGAGTCGCCCACACTTCACCGCGTCGCTGCGCTGTTGCTGCACTACATGCAGCCCCTCCTGATGCAGCCGCCTCTCAAGGACCACTTCAACAAAGCCGAGAGGGCGGTTGCTGCTGCTGCCGCTGCTGCTGCTGCTGCTGCTGCTGCTGCCCGTACGGCTAGCACTGCCGCAGCTCCCGAGCAGCGAACTTCGACGCTTCTAGAGGCATCTGATTCTGCAGCAGACGATCCCTCTACGACGGCAACAGCAGCAGAGGCCTCGTCTGCTACTGGAGGGGTGTCGGCTTGCTCGGAGACGCAGCTGCTGCAGCAAACGCAGCAGCAGCTCATGGGGGGAGGCACCACCTTGCTTTTAGAGCTGCTGCTACCAAAGCAACCCCTCGTCTTCCCCCAGTTCTTGCCTGCAGAAGCTCCAGATAGGTCAGCAGAGGAAGCAGCTCCTCTCTGCTGCCGTGTTGTGCACTACTGCGACACCTCATTCCGCGCTGCCAACCTCTGCACTGCTGCCCTCCTTCCCTCCTGCGTTTTTCTCTGCTCCCACGGCGCTCAGTCGGTCCGCTGCTCTGCCCTGCCAACCTAACCCCTGCTAGCTGCCAGCTCGAATCGTGTCAAAAGATTTGCGCATGCGTATTTGCTTGCGATGCTCCTGCGCGCTTCCCCTGATATCTGCAGCCTGGATATGCGCATCTCTCTCCAAAGACTGCTAGGCATTGGGGTGTCATCGCTGTCTCTCTTGCGGCTGCTGCACTTCTGCACCATGCCGCTGCTCCTGCCGCCTCTGCCGCCATGTCTGCTATGGGCGCCTCAGCAGCAGCACCAACAACTGCAGCAACAACAACTGCAGCAACAAAAAACGTTCCTGCTGCAGGATGAGGAAGGAAAACCGTTCCGAGTATATGCGGCAACATCGGCCTTGCTGCACGTTAGACCTTTCCCACCTCCCCACGTCTCGGTAGTAATGCTGCAGCGCATGCGACTACCAGCCCTGCTTCAGGTGCTTGCCAGTGCTGCTGCTGCTGCTGCTACTGCTACTGCTGCTGCTACTGCTGCTGCTGTCGAAGTTAGGGCCCCTTCTGCCCGTGGTGTGAGTGGAGCCTCTTTTTCCACTGCTACTGTATCTACGTTTATACCTACATATATATATATACATATATATATATACATATATATATGGCTGTTTTATGTGCGTAAATACTCGTCCTGCAGCGACGCTTCGTGCTGCTGCTCGTGTGCGTCGTGCTGCAAGAAGGAAAACTAAGCAATGGCGCCAGCAAACGCAGGCGGTTTTTGTTTGTGTCTGCTGTTTCGGATTTCGCAGGAGCTGCAGCGGAAGGAACGCCTCTTCTCGTCAGCAGTGCTGAAGCCCATGATGGAGTCTGCAGCCAAGGCTTTCGGCTTTTCCATCACATACAGTCTTGCGGTCAGCTGCCCCTTCCTAGCCAGTGCATCTGGAAGGACTGCTGCTCATTCTGGATTAAATGTTTGCGGATGTGCGCTGGGATGGTGGCTTTGCTGCTGTTAGAGCTCCCGCAGTCTCCGCTGTGCTCTCGAAATTAATGCTGCAGGCAGTTGCCGCCCTCTTCTTTGGAGTTGTCGACTGGGATATCCTCGCTGCAGCCCTCCCTCCAATACAGTGAGGCTGCTACAGTGCTGTCATGTTGCGAAACAGCTCCTCCAGTGTTTCCTGCTGTGGCAGGCAGCTGTAGCTATACATATATATATATATATATATGTATATATATACATATATTAAGGTCCTTCCCCGAGGGCTTTTTCGTCTGTGTGCATCAGTCAGTATCTACTTCCCGTGTCATCGTTTCAGCCGATGCACTGCTTCGGCTGCTCTGAACGTGGAAACGCAGGGGACCATGGCTGTCGCTCTTCAGGCAAAACTCCACAAATTGCGTGTGCTGCTGCATCCATCCACTCCTGTTCGGATCGATGTTGCCCGTCCTCTGTGCAGGTCAGACGGGGGAGCAGCGCAACTGCAACTGCAACTGCAACAGCAGCAGCAGCAGCAGCAGCAACAGCTGCAGCAGGAGCAGCACCTCCAAGCACCTGCAGGCCACCACCACCACCAGCAGCAGCAGCAGCAGCAGCAGCAGCAGCAGACGTTGATGCAGCAGCAGGCAGTTGCTCAGCCACACGGAATTCACATGCATCTTCAACGAGACACCGGACAGCCTCCTCCGCAGCAGCAGCAGCACATGCAGCAGCAGCAACACATGCAGCAGACGATCCTGCAACCCCACCAACAATCCGCCGTTGCATACCCTACTCGCGCCGTCTGTACGTCGCAGCAGCAACAGTTTGGTGCAAGTTCCTGCACTTTTCCACAGCAGACCGCTCAGCCTCAGCAGCACTTGGCACCGCAGCAGCCGCATGCAGCATGTGTGCAGCAACTCTCCCATCAGCAGCTGCTGCAGCAACAGCACATGCGCCAGCAACAGCTTCATCAGCAGCAACAGCTGCAACACATGCAGCAGCAACAGCGGCTGCAGGGAGTTCCCGTACGACCTGGCTCTTGCCCAGCGAGCTACATACAGCAGCAACCGCTGCAGCAACAGCCGCTGCTGCAGCACCAACCCCTGCTGCAGCATCAACCCCTGCTGCAGCAACAACAAGCATTGCAACAACAAACATTGCAACAACAAACATTGCAACAACAAACATTGCAACAGCAGCCTCTTCCTCAACAACCCCTCCTGCAGCAACAAACATTGCAACAACAACAACCCCTATTACAACAACAGCCATTACTGCAGCAACAACGAATCCCGCAACAGCAACCGCTGCACCAACAAACATTACTGCAGCAGCCGCAGCGACTCAGCCAAGTGGGAGTTGCAGCGTCTTCTCAGCCTTTGCAGCAGCAACAGCTGTCGCAACATCAGCCGAGGCAAGTGCATCCGCATGCTGCTATGCAGCAGCAGCATGTACTGCATAGGCACCCCTCATGGCAGCCACAATCTGTGCAGCAACCAACTCTGCAGCAGCAGCAGCAGCAATCCCCTCACCACATACTGCCGCAGCAGCATATAATGCAGCATCGGTTGCTGCACTCGTCCGTGGCAACCCCGCCTCGCGCACAGCAGCAGCACTTCCCCCAGCAGCAAGCGATGGGTGTTTCTTCTGCCCCCCAGCAGTTGCAGCTTCAACAGCACCTACAACAGCAATTGCAGCAGCAGCAGCAGCAGCAACTGCGGGTGCAAACCTTGCAACCTCAATTGTACAGGGGCTCAACAGCCGGTCCGATGGGGTATCAGCAGCAGCAACCACAGCTTCACCAGCAACAACAACAAGTGCACCACCAGCAACTCATGGCGCAGCGTTGCAGCCAAGACACCCACCCGCAGCAGCTGCAAATGCTAACTCCGCAGCAACAACAGCAGCTCCAGCAACAACAGCTGCAACAGCAACACCTACAACAACAGCTGCAGCAACAACAGCTGCAGCAACAACAGCTACAGCAACAACAGCTGCAGCAACAACAGCTACAACAACAACAGCTACAGATGCAACAACGCCCCGATGGTTCTTTTTGCAGCTAGCTGCTGCGCAAGTGAACTGGCAAACGAGTGGTACCCAGAGCAGTCTCGGTTGCTGCTACACTACTTCGACAACTGCAGGCGGTGTGAAAAATAGGCAAAAATCGAGTTAGGATGAGTCGATTAATGTACAGCAGCTACCGCTGCGCCAAACGGAAGTGCTTCAGTTACAGTTGTAGAGAAGCTGCAATAGCGGGCACCGCACTGATGCCACTGCTACAGCCAACGCGCTATAACTACAACAGCGGCACATTGGTGGCTTGCTGCTGCCTGGGAGACGACTGCGGTCCAAGGGGACGGCTGAGAGTCGAGCGGGAGCTGCGCGGAAAAGGCAATGCGCACAAGACACACGTACTCCCGTGAAGCACACCAAAGTAGTTCAACGCAATACAGGGGCAGACAGGCAGCTGTGAGCAGGCTGCACGCGTTTGTACGACTGAGTGTCAAAGAGGGAGCATCTGGGCAGGTTTAAGGTCGCTCAGACACACTGAGACAAGGGGCACACATCGAGAGCGGCTAATCCAAGCGACACAGCTGTACGAGTGTGAGCAGCACACAGAAGACAACACCACCACCACCAAACCACTAAAGGGTTGTTCGACAAAAAAAGGGGAGGGCAACTGACCCTGTGGCTGCCTTCTCAGCAGAAAGCTGCAGCGCACAGAGCGACCGAATGTCAGCCAACCTAGAAGACAAGCTGCTGCTCCTGCTGGTAGTGGTACTGCTGCTGCTCCCACTAGTGGTGCTGCTGCTGCTGCTGTTGCTATCTTGACGAAACATCTGTTGGGCAATACCAGCAGAAGCCCATGCGTCGTTGTGCTCTGCAAAGAGCACCAGCGCCTCTGCCTACAGAACGCAGGAAGGCAAAAACAACCCTTTTTTACGCGAATGCAGGAGGAAACGCCACCCTCTACGGCTCACGGAAAATGCATGCGAACGTGTATCCCTCTAAATGCATGCGAACGTGTTTCCCTCTAAATGCATGCGAACGTGTTTCCCTCTAAATGCATGCCAGGCACGCCCCTATACCCTTCCTTCACTCCCCCCCTCCCTAAGGGTCCTCTCCTTAGCTCGCTGTATTTGTCAAATCTAACTCCTTCTCAGCATTCACCCGCAGAGCGAAATAGGCGGTCCAGTCTTTCACGTTCATCGTTTTCACCATCTCCGTCACAAGGGCTGCCAGAGTACCCTCCTCCGTGCCTGCGAACGTCGGCACGCAGACAAAAAACACCAGCACCACTGCCAATAGGAAGAAAATGGCTTGCCAGGAGTTGTGACGCTGGCTGCCGTCGATACAAAGAAACACACACCCTCCCTTCTAGCCGCAACGCAGGAAATAAGAGCACCTTGCAACCCCCAGCCCTCGTTATACACCTCAGCAGAAGCACCCCTGTCGAGCCAAGGCAACACCAAGACACCAAAAATACTGTTGACACAAGAATCGTATCCTTAACAAGCATCCTTCCGCCCAACAAACGCAACACACAAAAGACAACACGCCTTCCGTTACCCGCCATCCCCTCCCTCCCCCTCGCTCCCCATTCAACAGCAATTACCAAATAGCTCGGAATCTTCCAATTCAACTCCAAAAGCAGCACCAAACGCCATGTCGCTGTCGGTCGCAAGATCAGACAGCAACGAGTCCAACTCAAAGCCCCAACTCTCCACCTCAAGATCCCCCCAGAGCGACTCCCCATCTATTTCGCTCGTTTTGCCTGCTCTTGCCGCTGCCGCTGCTGCTGCTCTGGTAGGCTGCTTCTCCCGAGAATGTGTGCCATAATCGTCATGGGGCATAGGCAGAGGACACTCTGCCCCCCCGTCTGCCTGGGGTGTCACTGGGGAAATGCCAGTTTTGATGTCGACAGTCTTTCTGAGAGGCGGCAGAGAGTTGCAGACACACGATTTGTGCTTGCTGCCTTCACGCGTGGTTCGACGGTGCTGCCTCCTGCTCGGAGCGCTCTTGCCCCTTCGGCAGACGTCACCAGCACTTGAGGATATATCTGTCCATTCTGAATCCGAACTGGGAGGAGAAGAGGCAGAGCTTGCGGCAGTGGCAGCAGCAGTAGCGAGCACACTTGCATGATGCACGTGTAACCCTTTGCGGCGGGGAAGATGCCTTGCCCTAACTCCTCCTACAGGCAGGCCCTTAGCCCCGGAAACACTGGTAGCTACGTCAAAGCTCATTTTAATTGGATCCCTTAAAACATCAAATATTCCGTGTTACTTATGGCAGCGCCCTTGGAAAGCTAAGCTGAGGCCAAGTATACATATGTGGCCCACTGGCCGCACAAGGGCTGCTAAGGCAGGGGTTAAAGGGCTTCAAAAGTGCTCCCTCTTTCTCCAGTTGGCTTCGCATGCTGCAGGTACACTGCATGCTGCTGCATCGCGTGGAGATACCACCAAGCCACGTTAGGTGGCGACTCGATGGCTCTTAACTCCCAGGCTGAAGTACAGCCCTTGGAGGACTTCGGTGAACATGGGAAGCGAAGAGCTCGCAGCGGGCCACTTAGGGCTGAAACACAGAATTCACGATGAGGAATAGAGAGGAATACAAGACAAAACACACGCAATGCCGGGAGATACAAAATGCATTGACAGACCTTCCCCACCAATGGGGGCCATGGCCACTACAGAAAAACGGGTCCACGGGCCGTCTGATAAATCCGAAAATGTAAAAAATATAAAAATGCTGCCATAGACAGAAAGCACAGATCTGGAATCGCTTTTCTGTGTCTTCTGTTCATGAGAAGCCGTAGTGCACATTCGCTGCCGTCTGGAAGCAAAAAGCCCTAAGCTGCCCACAATCCAACTGGTGCAGTCATTGGCGCTTTTTGATAGGTTCTCCACTGCATGATGATAACTGAAGGACATGCGCGTTTCTGTCAGTGTCTTCTGGAAGGGCTTTGCCCACACCTGGGTCTTGAACGGCCTCCAGAGATGGTGGAACGGCCGTTCAACTCCAGTTGAAGAGCGCGGCTTTGTTCTGGCTTTGTTATAATTTTTCATGAAAATCCTGCTGAATATTGGGCTCCAGAGGTAAAATATCTCATTTGCTACTTTTATTTCTCAGGGGTTGCTGAGTCAGACAAGCACTCCGTGGGGTGTCTTCGACTCCTAGGGTAGCTAGAGGTGCCCCCTTCATGTAAGTTCCTCGCACTTTGCCTGTAAATTATCCGTCCTTTGCACAAGTGAAGGGCCACGGCGTTACCTAGCCTTGTAGGCAAAACGGCCTATTGCCCTTAATAGTGGCCAAGGATGGGTTCGTATTACCCTTCGGAAGCCGGGGGCCTGCCTCTACCTGGAGTGCCTTCTTCCTCTTTGCCGGTTGCTGGACGGTGCGTATACACCCTAGCCACGTCAAAGCGGAACATACGCTTAGGATGTATCGCATTTTTAATGTGCTCTCGTGACGGTGCTTCCAGAACCAAGAGATCACCATGTTGCAAATATTGCCGTGTACCTTGTACCGTGAGTATATGTTGCCTTTTGTGGTCTAGTTGCGTTTTTTTCATTCTGTAGGCTTGTACGGGGATCCGATTTGGCTGCATTTCATGGAAAACAGGTTTCGCTCTTGGGCACTTTGCTCCAATTGCAGGGAACAAATGCCTTAATTCGTTCGGTCGATGGTGCGTCTTGCCACATGTGTTCGCTCCCAACTTTGTCTTACTCTGGTGTGTGTAATGCCTACAGCGCGAATGAGGCTTACTGTCCTGCATTTGTGAAACTGTGCTTCAGGAATGGAGATTTCCTGCGCGTTGTCGTGCTCCCCGACTGCGGCTTTGCAGAGCGCAGTAATCGCCTGCGGAGAAGCGCAAGGCAGTTCTTTGGTGAATTGTTCTCGAATTATCCCAGTTGGTGGGGACATCGGTAAGGGAGTTCCCTCGCTGTTCGTCGTTTTATTTTTGCCCGCCCTTCCACAACTGTTTGTACACCGTCGACTCAATGGGCATTAGTTCTCTCCTGCTTGAGTGACGCGAAACTATCCGCAGTTCCGTTGTGCTTTTTGTGCACGGTTTAGATGCAGAAACCGCAGAGAAGGTTCTTTCCTTGATGCAGCATCCCGGCTTGTCCGACCTGTACACCCCAGCAGCTGTGCCGCCCCTTCAATAAGATTCTTATAGCCCCAGGTCAAGGCCATCGAGCTGTGAAATGGCAGACTAAGGCATTATCCAAAGTTGTACACCACTCGCAAAGGCAAATTACTGTACTGTGCGCACTGCCCAAGGCCGCATCCAGTGTACTTTCTTCCACGGACCTTAGTGACCTCTGCATTCGTAATCATGTATAGAGTGGGCTACGAGGCTCCTGGATCCGAAACTTGGGGGCAAGTTTGGCAGTGCTTGCTGCGCTATTAGAGTTGCATGGGAATGTTGTAGCTGGTGTCACAGCAACCCTGCGCCAAGGCGCTTTTATGTGCTGTTTGTCTCACGCGGAGCTATTCGAAAGCTTTGAGAAACCCACGCTAGCTCACCTTCCCCTGCCTGAAAGCTGCCCGGAAAGCGATGACATAAGCGTGCAGTGCGTACAGGACATGACAAGAGGGGGCTATATACTCCACGTGTGACTTCGCACGGCTTCCTTATCCCCCCTTAAGCAAATGCAAGGAACAAGAGAAGTGTGTGCCGTCTGCGCGACGGCCCCGGCGCATGTACTAACAAGCCCGTTAATCAAGTCACTTGAGTTAACAGCGTCTTAAGCCCAAGACGGGAAATTGGACTCCGGGGGATGAAGCGACCGCATAGTGCTTCGGTGTAGGCAGCCTGTGTTACGGAATGGCTGTTATGAACGTTCATTAGGATGCCTTAGGAACAACGAACGTGCTGGGTAGTCACACCCGTATACTAACCCTGAGAGCCATAAGACCTACTGAAGGGTGCAGCCAAGTCGCAGCCCAGACACAGGGGTGAAGACCGCTTGGTCGAATGAGGGGCAATAGAGTGTTGCCTGTACAGCAGAGGCTCTTCGTGGAAGCAGCTGACCGTACACTGCATCTATATGCGTTAGACAAAGCCAAATGGGAATGTAACTTGGAGGCGGGCTCATACTCGTGGGCTGAAAGCACTAGGAGGGCGTCCAGGAGCAAGCACGCTACCGAGTTCCTCAGCCACTATTTCACCGCTTTGCTTTCATAAGCTTGTAGCCTATGCCCTATTTATTGCCTCATACTCTGTTTTATTGTTTCGTTCTTGGAAACCGTGTGGCTTGCAGCACGGACTCTAGGGCTGCGTACCATCGGGGGCCCCCTCCAGTGTCGGCTCAGGGGGTACCCCCCTGCCCTTCTCTGGCACTTCTTAGTCGAAGTTGTATACGCTTTGTCAGACCTTTGCACATGTTTGAGGAGCGAATTCCGGTGTAGGCAGTGGAGCGCTGCAGAGGGTGCTCTCAAGACCGCCCCGAAACAGTAGAGTGCGATCATCGCACACTGATGAGTCCGTCTGGAGAGTATAGTTGCGGATGCAGGGAAGTCAGCCGTGCCGATTCATACTGCTTCTTGTAGAGAGAACTGCGAATTGGCTGGGCCAGCCGGGGTGGGTGTGCTAACCCACAGTCCGATGTTGAACATGCTCAGCTCTCGATATTCGATCTTAAGTTAACCGTAGCTCCTTCATTAAAAAGCTCTTCTCAGACACGTCGGAGCGCTTCAAAATGATGCTGCTGACTTGGAGGGCAGCGGCGGCCTCCCGCCTTCGGCTTCCGCTTTCTGCAGCAGGAGCAGCTTCGGCACAGCAGCCGCCTCTGCCGATGATGCGACACCAAGAAAGGGGTTTGAAGTATATTCCCTTCCACGGCCGCAGCAAGAAGCCTTGCAAAGTCGCTCCTCCATTGCCCGTTTACGCTGTGGATGCTGTGGTGCCCTCACTGGATGCGGCTCTTCCCTCCGAAGCCACAGATCAGCAGCAGCAAACGCTGTTACACCTGTCCCCCTTCCAGGCAGTGCAGGTGCTACAGGCGTTCTTGCCGCTGCAGCCGCTTCAGGCAGTGGAGGGTAAAGCGTCTGCCCCAGAAAGAGGCCAGCGGCAACAGCAGCAGCCACACCCACCGCACGACGATACCTGTGAAGCAGCTGCGGAGGCTGCAGCAGAGGCATCAGAAGCCGTAGACGCAGCAGCAGCACAGTCGCTGCCAGAGCACACGACGGTTTCAGATCCTCTGGTGTATCTGGTATTGCATGTCCGAGCAGACTTGCGCAGGGAAAGCGTGCGGGGTGTCTGTACACTTCCTCATGGCGTTGGGAGCGCAGCAAAGCTCGCCGTCTTTTGTCCCGATGAAGAGGTATCTCGAGGAATGCACGAAATTTCAGGTTCTTAAATTAAGCTCGAGCCTCACGTCCATGCGGTGTTGGGAAGGCTACGCCTTCCCGCGCGCTGTGACTTGTTGAGGTGGAATTCTGGTGTGTTTCTCGGGGCAGCACGCTGTCCGTCCAGCGGCGTTTCGAGACGCCTATTGGCGTCTTGATGGGAGCTGAAGCTTTTCTACAGCAGGAAGCGTGTCCTCTGGGCTGTGGGAATCGGGAAGGGGGGCTAACGACTGCTTCATCTGACACACAGGCTGCGCGGCACTTGTGTGTGGATGCTCACCACGCAAGTGTCTAGCGTGTTTCGTTGCTTCCTTGCGCATTTTTTGTGCGCTTTGCTGGCTCTCAGGCCGCAACGCTGCTGGCTCTTGGCGCAGACTTTGCAGGAGGCGACGCATTGATACAAAGAGTGGCAAAGGGGTGAGCGAGGGTCCTGCGTGGACGGGGTTTTGGATTGGCGAACTTTCTGCTGCTGCTGAACTGTGCGTGGTGGACGAGTGCATCCTTTGCAGAAAGCAGCGAGGGCTTCGGAGTGGCGCGTTCGCGGAGGGGGGTGGGGGTGAGACTTCTGCAGCGTGGAGAGCGGCGGATGCGATTGGGCATCGACGGGCGTCATTTTCCAGTCTGGCGAGAAGCGGCAGTGCGCTGCGTCTGCATGCGGCGCTCTTTGTGGGGGTGGGACCTCTCTGCTGGGAGACAGGGTGCCTATGCGCGTGGGGTGGGTGCGTCTTCTCGCAGGTGGGTAGGCTTTGACAAGGCCGTTGCATCCCCCAGCGTAATGCCCAAGCTGTTGAAAGTGGCTCGGATCCTGGGCCCTAAGAAGCTGATGCCGTCTCCCAAGTCAGGTGGGTAGGGCGGAGTGCCTCTCTTTCTGCTGCTGACTGGCTGCGGAAAGGCGTGCGTGCACAGAGGAGATGAGGTGCTTTTTTCGGTGAAGCTCCGCTTCTGTGCAGCCTGCCTGCCTGCGACGCGTCTTTGTTGCGTCCGGCTTGCAGGAACAGTCGTGGCAGCGTTGGGGGAGGCTGTAAAGGCAATAAAGAGTGGGCAGTCTGTGGAATTTCGCGCGGAGGGCGAAGGGGAGATCAAGGCGCCTTTGGGACGGGTAGACTTCTCGAGGGAACAGTTGCTGGAGAACTGCAAGAGCCTTGTTGCTGAGGTAAAACTGCTAAGGTCTCTAGGGGTCGTGCACTTCCTTTAGGCAGAGAAATCTGACTCTTGAGGTTCTCCTCAGACGAGCCGTTTAAAAAAAATGCGCCTTTGAGCAAGGCAGCGAGGCACCTGTTCACGCCTCGCAGTGGTGTGAGGAATGGCGTGCGAGGATATTTATTTCTTGCGGTTCATGCACCAAACACTACGAGGCACCTGATCACGCCTCGCAGTGGTGTGAGGAATGGCGTGCGAGGATATTTATTTCTTGCGGTTCATGCACCAAACACTACGAGGCACCTGTTCACGCCTCGGCATATGCTTAGCCCCCATTGCTTGTATCCTGCTGATGCTGCCCCTTCGAGTGTTGCTTCATAGGTCCTCAAGGCACAACCGAGAAGTCGCAGCGGAGGAGCTGACGCCACTTCCCGGAGCTCCCAGTCCTTCGAATGGCCTCCTCGAGCGTTTCTTGCTCGGCGAAGACGGCGACTTTCTTTGGAGGCAGACCCCAACAGAGCAGGTCAGACGTTTACTGTTGCTTCTCCTTGCTTGTGCATCGGACTGCTTTCATGAGTTTGCTTCTTGGCTACTGCGATGTGCTCCACCCCCGCGCTTGCCCTGCTCTTGACGGACTTGTTGTGCCGTGCGGTTCGCGTTAGATTTTGTCTGAAATCTGGTGCTCAGAATACGCACCAGTGTCAGGCGGAAGTGTGGCGAGTGTAGCAGTGGTGTGCAGTGTCTGTGCTGATGTGGTGCTTTAGCTAGCAATTTGAGCACTGTACTGTAGTGGCCAAGCGCGGGTGGCAACGAACGCGCAAGGGCGTCGTGGAAAGGGAAATCGTGGGGTGTACCTCTAAACGGGAGACACACGCGTGCCCGTGGATGTGGGATGGTTTACGCGTATTTTAGAAGCACGAGCTACAAAAACAATTATTACATGCAGGAAAAGTTTTTGGTGTGTGTGTGTGTGTGCTTGGAAGCAGATACAGCGGGAGCAGGTCCTCAAGGGATGAGACACAACGACGACTTTTTTATTGCTGCCGCCAGCATTATCGCTCAGGGAACTCCAGAGATCCGCCTACAACCGACGGCCCTACACCAGAGCTCTCACGGGTACTTTCGATGATGAAGCTTCCGTTTAGTCCTTATTTGGCTACTGTAGACAAGCAAACACTCCGGCACTCTGTGCTCCATAGCAAAGTGCTTTGTAGCTGCACGAAGTGCCACGGTAGGCCGAGAAGAGAAGGCCACATGTTTTCGCCACGAAGTGTTTTTATGAAATGCATTGCCACTTCTTCCTAGGAATGCCATCCCGTATTCCTCTTCAACTGCGATATCTACAACTGTGAGGTAGCACGTGCAGTAGAACTAGTTAACTTCTTTGACCACATGCGGGCTCAGAACTGCCTAGACAAAATATCATCTTTGTGGGTCTGCATGTTTTAACAATTATACGCACAAGCGAAAGACGAGGACTGCTAAAGTAGGACTCTTATTCCTAAGTGCAGACCACTCTCTAAGACGCATCGTACGATCTCGGAAAAACTTCCTAGACCTGATATTCCTTCAAAGGCAGATCAAAACTGCACGATTTTAAAGTATCTCTCTCTCATTTCCCTCAATCTGGTAAGTTGTGGCATGAGGGGAGGATATAACAGGAGTGCAATTCGCTGCGCTTTGCGAGCAATCCAGGCAGTCACACTGCAGCGGACCAAGGCATACTCCAGTTAATACGAGTACAGTACTCATAGTGAACTGCGTAGTAGCCTATGCTTGACTTAGGTACTTCCTACTACACTGTTCATATTAAATCATGTATGCTCGAGAAAACATCTGTTTAGTTTGGCCATGGTTGCAGTATGTGTTTAACTGGCTGATGAAAGAATTCTGCGTATCTGCAAGCAAAGTTGCTAAGTGCAACTGGCTGTGAATGATTTCAGTGCGTAGAGGACACAACAAGGCGCATCCGGGCTGTCACTTTTCATCTAAGCCGAATCCCTGCGGGGCACGGGGTGGGCGAGTGGGAATGTGCTCTTTGGAAGTGAAATCAATCAAGTTGCACTAAGTTTTCTACTCAGATTGTGGCTTAGTTTTTCTCTGTGGAGACCTTAGGTGGAGCGTTACAGTTGTAGAAGCGCATGGTTCAATGCAGCATACTCATCATGCACTAGCTGTTAATGCAGCGGAGTGCCAGCTTTCCTTACAACAGTTGTCAGGTATCTATCAGGTCATATGGTTATTTTATAATCTTAAGTATTGGGCAACGCTCTGGATCTGAAAACCCTCTGAAGTTGGCAGGAGACGGTGGCTCAACGCCTGTTGGGGCAGCAGAGGCCGGTCTGAAAGGTAACCAGGACGCAGTACCTCTCCATTTGGTGGACAAGCATGACTTTTAAGTCTATAAGTTGCTTATGGATGCACCAAAGTGGTTCAGCCTACCACAAAAGTATGATGGCCGTAAAATTGGGCAAATACTCGAAAGTTTTATCTGCCGTTTGGAGACAGCTTGCCTAGTAATCTCGACATGCGCAGAACTGAGTGCTCCCTGCGTCATGTTTATTAGACACAGAAGCAGTCCAGTTGTGGCTCTATTTAAGTAGTAGACGCCATCTGCCTGCAAGGATCATTGCAGTTCAAGCCTTCATAAAAGTCCTGATCTATCGGTCTATGTCGAGATCGGTCCCACAGCTTGATCTGGAAAAACTGAAAATGCTCAAGCAAAGGAACCTAGCAACCGATCGGTCTACCTAGGAATTTGGAACCTGAGATCGCAAAAGCCACAACGTGTGTGAACAACTGGAACAGCTGCTTTATGTGCGAGATAGATCAGGCCTATTCGAAGGGTCACGTGAGGTGGCTGCAAAAATGAGCAACGCCTCGGTGAAAAACCGACCGACGAGTTAGCCCTTCGCACATAATAGACTTATCGCTTTAGGAGCAAATGGAAAGAACACCTGCGCCTTTTGCTGAAAAAGAAATGCCAGATCGGGAGTTTGAATTCGTGTATGCCGGAACTGCCTCAGTCTAGCCGGCCCTACTATTTAATTTGACCAGAGAAAGGAGCCGAGGCCACCGGCGCCGCATAGCAGCCCCAGTAAGCCCGCCAAGCAGCATACCTCCTTCTACTATAGGAGATCGCATCATTTAATCCGCATTATCAAACTTGTTTAAAAGTTCCTCACAACGGGAATGGAAGCAGCCGATGCAGGCAGTTTCGCAAGCAAAGGCGTTGCACCAGGGAATCGCCGAGCACCCAGCAGGCTGCTGCGCAGCGGAGGTGGCTAAAGCGTGTACAGCCAAAGTTGAGGAGCCATCACGGGTCAACTGTGCTTCCATAGGAGCACACATGAATGGTCAAGAATCGCTGACGTTACTTGACCCTGCATGTGAAGTGGATCTGTTATCCGAGGAGAGGCCGCAGCAGCATAAGTTGCCTGTTCACTTGTTAGCGCAGCGTGCAGGACTCAGGTATGCGGATGGGCAGCAAAATGCAAAGAGTGGCAAGGCTACGGCTTACTTGAAATTTAAAAAGTGTGCTATCAGCATGCTCCGTGACGCTTTTTTCAAACCCGTCCACCTTGATGTAATCCTGTGTATGCCACAAATGACCTAAAGCATGGCGCACATGCGACCACTGCTGCACACTGTGCAGGTTAGTACGCATGGAAGAACCAGATAGAGTCAACTTCTGATATCCTCGGCAACGCTCACTTCACCTATGGTAAATGGGGTAGACTCGGTGCCTCAACAAGGTAAGGCAGAGTCGCCATAAGGGCGGCTCAGCAGACCCTTTGGAGAAGGCAGTTTCCAGCATGCAGGCCATCTTTCTGACCCTACAGCTGTCTCCCTACTATAGAATATGACTGAGCATCCTTTTGAAAGAAGAGCAAGAGCAAACAAATACAGGGAGGAGATCGCAAATGGCTAAACCATGACGAACTGCCAGCAGGCTGGCCACCTGCTCTGCGCCTACAATACCGTATTCAGCCTACCCCTGCTTCAGCCTCATGCCGTGTTCTGCAGTATCAAATGGCCGCCTATCACGGCGAGGAA